>NC_051220.1:39992718-40060218 GCF_015220715.1 Pygocentrus nattereri | reverse complement strand
CAGTTGGGGGTTAGGTGTCTTGCTCAAGGACACCTCAGTCATGTCAAATGACTACCCAAATTATATGAAGTTTGCACTCTGAAAGGGGAAATACAATAAAATACACACACACACACACACACACACACACACACACACACACACACACACACACACATATATATATATATATATATATATATATACACACATATGTATACACACATATGTATGTATGTGTGTGAGTATATCGGTCACCGGGTCGGAAGCAGGATAAAAACCGTGGACAAGTCGCCAGTCCATCGCAGGGTGTGTGTGTGTGTGCGTGTATATGTGTGTGTGTGTGTGTGTGTGTGTGTGTGTGTGTGTGTGTATGTGTGTGTGTATATATATATATATATATATATATATATATATATATATATATATATATATAAAATTGTATATTTCACATAATTTACATGAAAGAGCTTTTAGAATTGGACGTCTGGGCATCTGGTTCCTATCACCACTGCTGTGAGCAATTCTGATCCGTGAAGTTTCTCCAGAACCGAACATTTCACATCAAACGGCCCTGAACGACTCTTAGCCTTTAGATTTTAGAGAAAGTTTGGGTAAGTCTCAGCTTTGTGCCTGTAATGCCCCCTTAACTAATAGGAGCAGCAGTGACTCTGAGCAGAGGCTCAGTTATAAACCCTTGATGTCAGCTTGCAAAAGTCAAGTGGTTTAGAGCTCTGCACCAGAGAGCCTTCATTCAGAGCCATCAGAATCGGGCCTTATCTGTCTGTAGCTCACAGATCACTTGGTGCAATCACAGAAACATCCGTGATGTGATATTTCAAGGCGTTTGAATGCTTTGAACCTGTGCTGGAAGACAGACAAACATGGTTTTGTATCGCTGCATTAATCAAGATGCATTTTTCCTGATTCATCAGAGGTTGGGTGGGTGTGACAAAGTTAACCGGTGAGGGTGGAGGTGTTTGTGGTTTGCCTCCTGTGAGATGTGCACAGGTGGTTTTTTTTTTCAAATATTGTGAACTGCAGGGGTGTAACATGTTTCCTGTGCTGGGTAAAAACATCCGCAGGCTGAAAAAATGATCACGCTTTAATGTAATGATTTAAATCGATACAGAGGCACTTTGTCAGTCTCTCTTCTCAGTGAATGGGCAGACAAAGTGCTGGGTGATGATGAAGACGCTCAGTATTGTGGTAGTTTACAAACACACCACAGTACCAGACGATATTTCATCTATTCATTTTAAGTCCATGCTTTCTGAGTGCTGCAATTTTATTCTAAAGGAATGTCATACGAACCTGATCCGCTTGTTTTAGTTCTGTTTACTCCTCCTTTTTGCTTTAAAGGGAACCTTATTCAGTTTATTTCCTACCAGTGTGGCAACAGGGACATTGCTACTGTATGGAATACAGGGCTATCATGGCTTTAATTGATTCTGCGAAAAGAAACAAAATCTATATTGTTCTTTTCACGAAGGATGTCGCAAATACTCGATTGCAATCGAGTAAATCAGTTGTTTGATTTAAAAAGTTTAAAATGTACTTTGTTTAAAATGACTGATTTGCAGTTTTACCAATGAACAGGAGTATAAATGAGAAAAATGAATGTCTGTGAGGAGAAAAAGTGGAGTGACAAACACTAGAGGGCGCTCCCAAGAGAGTCCAAAATAAGTGGGTTAAGACGGAGTTTAAACACTTTTAATATAAAAGAATATTTTCATTTCCTGAACACAGAACAGCTTAAAACATTTCAACACTGCTGTTATGTTTTTAAGAGCTTTTAAACTCGAGTTATAAAAGTCTCATGTACCTTCATGACATCAATGAGCGCGAACAGCCAGTCAGCTGCCCCGCTCGCCGACCAATCAGCACTCGGTAGCACTAATGTGCTAACTGCCTGCTGCCCAATAAGGAAACATGCAGGTGAATTGTTTTTTTTTTTTTTTGCTTTTTTTAGTGAAATACATCCTCTCTAAAATTAAAGGAAAGTTCTGGGCCGAGTGATTAGAAACTATTTTAACTGTTCGTTTTTAGCCCCGTTTGTTGAGGACTTGCTCGCGGGCGCCCTCTGGAACTTTGCAGTCCTGTTTTTGATGTAACAGGGGAGATAGGAAGTGGCCAGGCTCCTCATAAACCGGTTCTGGTGGAGCTCTTCGCTGCCGCTGACCCTACATCATGCTTAGTATTTCTAAGACTTTTTCCCTATTGGGGAGCTTCCACACCACCAATCACTGACCCCTCTAGAATATAAGTTTAAGTGACCCTTATTAGTCCCACAGTGGGGAAATTTCACCGCTGCAGTGAAACACCACATACACACTAGTGAACACACACACTAGAGGGCAGTGAGCACACTTGCCCGGAGCGGTGGGCAGCCCTATCCACAGCGCCCGGGGAGCAGTTGGAGGTTAGGTGTCTTGCTCAAGGACACCTCAGTCATGGACTGTCGGCTCTGGGATCGAACCGGCGACCTTCTGGTCACAGGGCCGGTTTCTTAACCTCCTGCCCACGACTGCCCTTAAACCTACGCAGACTCCACACAGTAAGGACCTGCTTGGGAATCGAACCCAGGCTGTGCTCACTGTGAGGCGGCAGTGCTGGCCTAAATAAATAGATGGAATGAGTTTATTTTCTCATTCAAACATGTAATAAAACATTTATATAATTTTGAAATAACAGCATTTTTAAAAACTGCAGGGATCCATAGAATTGCTGTATCGCCCAACCCTCTTAGTACAGTATGTTATTGTTCAGTTAAGCCCATTTTTATTGTTTAGCGTTTAGGAAAGAAGAGGTAGAAAAAATGATTAGTTGCCAAAGCAATCAATGGATTACTTGACTCCTCATATAACTGTAGCGCCGGCCGGTTATGCAATCCTAATACGGATATAGTGCTGATATAGATGATTCATAGCCCAGGACTGTGTACACAAGACTCTTTGTGTTTGACAGGTTCTGTTCGGCTTTGAGGCTTTGACATATCTGAGCTCCGCACTGAGTCACTTCACTTTGGCACTACTACTTAAAAACATAAACACATTCCTGACACAGTCCTCATGACTTTCCACATGAATGCATGACCCACTCTTTCAGAAGGGCTGCGAGACATGGACCAATTACTGTGCTGTGACTTGCAATACATGAAGGTCAACCCAAAATTCCAACATCTGTAAATTTCTAGTTAATCTTCCTGCTCATATTAAATGCGCTTTATCATATTATGCCATTTAAAAGACTGCATTCTTGTTCTCTAATCTCTCTAAAGGGTAATCTCTAAAACTGCATTACTGTGCAGGTGGAGAAAAGTTAAACAAAGCGATAGTGTCTTTTTTTTCGCCTCGGCCTTCCACGTATGGAAGCCCATTCCTGAAGGTAGAGGTCTGTTTTTCGCTTCAGCGTGTCAAGATATTGATGTAACATCCTGAAGTAAATACTTATTTTCTCCGATTTCTCAAAATACTGATGCAGATTCTTGAAATAATTATTTATTTTCTCAATATTGACTTTTAAAAATTAAAATAAAAAAATAATAAATAAAAAAAAAAGAAATTTAATAAAAAAAAAGAGAAAAAAATATTGATTTGTTTTATTAAGATTTTCAGAGCGATACTATGTCCTGAATTTCAATTAAAACAATGTTTATTTCAGGACTTATGATGTGTTAAAATAACGTCTTAGTATATGTTTTGAGAAAATAGTTCATTGTTTCAGTTTTTGAAATCGATATTTTGAGATGATAAGACATGTTGACACATTTGGTCAGTATTTTGAAACACTAAGGCTTTATTTCTTGCTACTTAATCGAGATTGTGACTTGCTACAGCCAGAACCAGAGACGGTGAAAAGTCGTAGGTGATGTTTTAGTAAGTCATGATTTTCCGTTCGTGGTAACTTGAGGAAGACTTTAGTGAACGTTTGGTGTGCGGTATCTTGAACTAAAATCACCTGTGTTTGATGCTAAAGCCATCCATCCATCCATCCATCCATCCATCCATCCATCCATCCATTTTCTAAGCCGCTTCTCCGTCAGGGTCGCGGGGGGGTGCTGGAGCCTATCCCAGCAGTCTTCGGGCGAAAGGCAGGATACACCCTGGACAGGTCGCCAGTCCATCGCAGGGCAGATAGACAGACACAGACAGTCACTCACACCCAGGGGCAATTTAGCATGTCCAATTGGCCTGACTGCATGTCTTTGGACTGTGGGAGGAAACCGGAGAACCTGGAGGAAACCCACGCAGACACGGGGAGAACATGCAGACTCCACACAGAGAGGACCCCGGTCACCCGGTCGGGGAATCGAACCCAGGCCCTCTTTGCTGTGATGCTAAAGCCTGTGTTTATATTAGCTCCCACAGATACTCATGCGGGTCATCTGTGATTGGTCAAAATTCTCGGTACGCATTAAACACATCGTATTTGGTGCAGGGCTCATTTGCATGTCGTTAGTGCGAAAGGCGAGTATTACACTTAACGAGCGATCTGTCGTGCAGCCCCCTCCTGTGCTACTCAGCTTAGGTTATTGGACCACCTGTGACAACAGCTCACGTTCTGATGAACTGTTCTGTCGTTTGTTCAGTGCTTTGACTTTAGTCTGTTCGTTTTTGCACTTTACTGCGAATATGAACCACTTTCTGCCAGGAAATATGTTCATTTCTCACATCATGTGCACCAAAGGATTCTTGCACTGTACAGTAACCCCAGTGCAGCTGTGGATGATTGACAGGGCCTAATACTCTCCATATGTACAGCAGCGTCGTGCGTTTGTGAATACACCTGTTAGTATTTTAGGGCTTTTGTCGGCATCCGTCACAGGTGGTGAGGCAGACATTGTTTGGCATCTACAGCCTGACAGTGACAACTGACATTAGCTGAAAAGCTTCTTTCTTTGGGTGAATGCTTCGGCTGTGTTTTGCTAATCAGCCAATGCCCAGTGAAGTTTAATGAGCTCATTGGGCCTGAGGAAAAAGGAATAGTTCACTCTTAGACAGTTTCTCTTTATCCTAGATGTAGTCGATCCGCCAAGTCATGTTTAGTATCTGAAGCTTCTTTCTTTAGCTTTGCACTGGAGCTACAAGGCTAATGTGGCTAACAAGTACTGGAAGTTTAGTGATGCACAGAAATTAAAATTCTTGGCTAAAACTGAAACCAAAACACGACAATACATAAAAATATCTTAAACATCTTAGCAACCACCTGGGATACTATAGTCACAGCTTAGCAGCCACCTGGGATACTATAGTCACAGCCTAGTCACAGCTTAGCAGCCACCAGGGATACTATAGTCATGGCCTAGCCACACCTTAGCAACCACCTGGGATACTATAGTCATAGCCTAGCCACACCTTAGCAACCACTTGGGATGCAATAGTCATAGCCTAGCCACACCTTAGCAACCACTTGGGATGCAATAGTCGTAGCCTAGCCACACCTAAGCAACCACCTGGGATACTATAGTCATGGCCTAGCCACACCTTAGCAACCACCTGGGATACTATAGTCATAGCCTAGCCACACCTTAGCAACCACTTGGGATGCAATAGTCATAGCCTAGCCACACCTTAGCAACCACTTGGGATGCAATAGTTGTAGCCTAGCCACACCTAAGCAACCACCTGGGATACTATAGACAATAGGTGGGTGTTTGTCCTCGGGAGACAGTAACCTTGGTTCATCGGTTTGCATATTGTAATGTAGGTTTATACTTTAGTGTTGATCAATATTAAATATAACAGTATTGAAAAAGATAACGTTACAGTAATGTTTAAAAAATGGTATATTGTGCGGCCACATCTCAGATTTACAGTAAGCAGCAGATTCAGTACAGCGTGCCCTCGTCTGCCTTTTACGCTCACTCTTGCTAGACGGCAGGCCTCATAAAGATAAGGTGTAAATCTCAACGCCGCATGTCGACGTCTTTGCTTGCTTCTTATCGTGTGAATCTGTGCTCACGCAACAGAGTCTGAATCTTTCAGCCAGAGGTGGTAGAACTGAAACACAGACGTGGGGTTACATATTTTGTTCACTTATCGTTTGAGCAATCTTTAGACGCCTGTGGTTTCCTGGCTATTGTTTCAAGTCATTTATTTCTGCTGCTCTACTAATTGATTTCGGTTTCGTTCTTTGATTCCAAGTGTTATTGAATATCTGTTCGCTCCTGCGACGTGACTGATGTTCAAATTTAGCTTTCTTAGTTTAGAACTAGTCCTCTCTGTGTGGAGTTTGCATGTTCTCCCCGTGTCTGTGTGGGTTTCCTCCGGGTTCTCCGGTTTCCTCCCACAGTCCAAAGACATGCAGTCAGGCCAATTGGACATGCTGAATCGCCCCTGGGTGTGAATGTGTGAGTGACTGTCTGTCTGCCCTGCGATGGACTGGTGACCTGTCCAGGGTGTATCCTGCCTTCCACTCCGATGACAGCTGGGATAGGCTCCAGCACCCCCTGTGACCCAGAATGAGAAGCAGCTTAGAAGGTGTGTGTGTGTGTGTGTGTGTGTGTGTGTGTGTGTGTGTGTGTGTGTGTGTGTGAGTGTGAGTTTAGTACTAGAGCTGAAAAAGTCTAACGTTGCAACAAAAACAATTTCTTTGATGTAATTTCAAATCTTTGATGTAATTTCGTCCCATAAACATCTCTGAAGCCACCCAAGCATCCAGGTCATCATTAAGGTCAGACAGATGTGTCGGTGTGGTTTAGGACCCAGTGTGACTTACTATGAGTTACCAACTTGAACAAAGCCTCACTGTGTGATGGAGCACCTGAGGACTGAGAACTGTATGCATGTGACAGTTTCAGCATGACACCTGTTGACTACACTCTCAGGTGGTTCTTCAAGGGTTCTTTAGTAAAGAAAATGGTTCCATATAGAACCACGAACACTTAAAGAACCCTGTACATGATTAAATGGGTGTTTGCATCATGAAAGCGTTCTCACATTGATGGACAGTGTGCTGTAGACGGTTCTATATAGAACTTTTTTTGACAAGGGTTCTATACAGCACCCAAAAAGAGCTCATCTGTTGTTACAGGCTTGACCTAGAACCCTTTTTTAGAACCACCTGCAGCATATTGTAGAACTTTTTTTTTTCTGTAGTAAAGAACGTTTGAAGAAGCATCTTTATTAAGAGTGGGTTTATATATTTGTGTGTGTGTGTGCATATTTGCAGAAAAGGTTTCGGTGACTATTGACTTCTAGTGTTCATTAGCAATGTTGGCCTCGTAGCTGTGTCTGATCTGCTCATACCAGCGCAACGCAGACTAACACACCACCACCATGTCAATGTCACTGTATTGCTGAGAATGACCCACCACCCAAATAGCACCTCCTCTGTGGTCCATGGTGGTCCTGACCACTGAAGAACAGGGTAACAGAGTATCAGAGAAACAGATGGACTACAGTCTGTAACTGTAGAACCACAGAGTGCAGCTATACAGTAAGTGGAGCTGATAAAGTGGACAGTGAGCGTAGAAACAAGGAGGTGTTCTACACACACAACACATTGTCTATCAATCGATGCAAAGAACCATTTAAGCATGAAATGGTTCTTGGAACTATGGAACCATTGCCTTTACTGAAGAACCCTTGAAGGCCCATCTTTTTAAGTGTGTGGCCCATATGTGGATGAGTAACAGTGCGAGTACTGATTTCCCTTTTGCCGAGAAGCTGCAGGCAGGACGTGAGGGACAGTCATTCAGCCTGAACGTACTTGTGTATGTACCGTAGCTGTCACTTATTAACTGCATGGACCCGTTGAACCCAGGCTGGACTGATTCACTTGCTCCAAAGCAGCCTGAAAGTTGTCAGCTGAGGAGAAATACGCCGCAGCCTGGGAGGAAACGTGGCAGGAGTGAAGAAAACAGCAACAAACAGAGCTTATAGGATTAAGGAGACATTTCCTCAGGGCTATTTGGCAGTGGGTCTTCCCGAATGTCTTTCAGCTATGAGATGCATTCATTTGATCTTCTTGTTGTAGCCTACAGCTTATTAAAACAGCAGTATAACATTAGTGTAATAGCGAACAGATGTAGAGGATGTAGGGTTAGATGTGATTTGGCAGCGTAGACATAGTTATATGCTAATTAAATCTTCGGCTTGCTCTTATGATCCGTGTTAATGTGCGGAACAGTCGTCATATGCAAAGTTTCAGCGCCTCTGGTCAAATTACACGTTTTGTCGATTTTTCTACATTAAAATTAAAAATGAGAACAGGCTTCTAATGGCTGTTTATTCACTGAAGTTAACACATTGGGATAAAGCAAAATATGGCCTGTGCAAAAATGATCACACGTTGTAGATTTAGTCTTTAAAGGCTCTAGGAAAAGTCCTGTTTGAGTGTGTTACCCATAAAGGATGTGCTAAATTACTCAGAAGTCAAAAAGTTGATCACCCCTGGTCGGATTGCATAGGTTGTTTATTTGTTATGTGAAAATAAGACATCCTTTACAGAGAACGCATGAATTCTGGCATTTTTCTGCTCATTTTAGCTCACAGTTTCAGTTTATTTGCTCAAGATATTGGAAATTTGCTCAACGTGTTGGAAGAAAATAAAGCATAAAATGTAAGATGAGCTCTAACTTTTCAACAGGCCACATTTGGCATTTTATTTTTGTCTTAAATTTGGTAAATAAGCAGTAATTGTGCATTAAAATGCGCAGAGGTGTGTTCTCTGTGGAGGATGTTTTCACTTCAGTACAGCAGGTCGTTTGGTCAGGGGTGTTAAAGCTTTTGCATATGACTGTACATCCTCAGGGACTTACAGTAGTGTGCGAGGGCTCCGTGATGGTGACAAAAAAGCACAGTAATAGAAATTGTGCTCTTTGATTGGCTGGAAAAAAGCCCCTTTAAGTGTGTACAGATGTGCTGACTTACTAGAAAACCAGCAAGATGTATCATGTAATCTGAGCAAGGGTATACAAATGTTTGCAGACAACTGTGTCTCAAGTCTGCAAACATCTCTGTATGAGTGTAATTTAGGCTTTCGTTGAGTAAGAGGTTACAGTCTGGCACAAGTCACAACTGCCGTTGCACACCAACCACAAAAAAGCAAATGCTGCAAACCTCAAGAAATCCCTGGACAAATTCCAGCATAAATGCATCACAGGCTTCGCCGTTCTTGCGCTGTCACTGAGTGCGGATCAGACGTTCAGCGCACTGCTGCAAATCTCGTCTGTTACCTGCAGCCTTCACCTTGACTGACACATAAAGGAAGTGTGGTTGACTCTTCTCCGTTTTTGAAGTAGGTCGTCAGCTGAGTTGGGTAAAACATGACGCTCCACCATCTCAGCAGCCAAACCTCAGAGAGCAAGGCAGCCGAGTGCACGGTGGTCACAAAGGGCATGGAACGACGCCCAGGACTGAGATGAAGCAGCCTGGGGCAAGTCTGTGCTCTTCTGTTTACATTCAAAATACATTTGTTTGTGAACGTTTATGCAAAATCGACCAAAGATGCTCTCAAATACCTCGCCAGATGCATTCAGCAGCCACTTGGCGTACGTACGTTTGTAAAACGGGATCCGAAAGTTTGAGACTGCCAGAGAAAATGGTCTAATTTAATGCCAAAGTGATTTGGCGTAATATTGCGAGTGAAAAGTAGAATCGGTGAAATTTTACCACGATTTTCAGAGTTTCGTAGTATGTGGGGGCTATAGACGCCCCTCTTTTGCTTTAATGATGAACGAGTTTGTGGGAAAGCCTGTGGTGAGTAGATAAAATCCACCAAGAGTCGTCTGGACATGAGCTTCAATGAAACGTGTGACTCAGAACCAAACCTGACCTTTTTATACAAAGGCTTTAACGTGGTGTTACTGATTTATTTAAAAAAAAAAGCAGGATCTTATTATTTCCTCTCCTCTCTTACTTTCAGATTTGTGAAACATTCGAATTATTTCCTGATTTAAGATAAAAATTCCAGGTTTCTCCAATTTTCCGTGGGGTCTCAGGCTTTTGGACCGCTCTGTGTAGCGAAAGTTTGAACACCCCTGTTCAAATTACATGTTTGATTTTTTTTTTTTTTTAATGTGATAACAAGTTAACACATCCTCTATAGGGAACACAATTAATTATGGCATTTTTCTACATATTTTACTGCACATTGTCTATTTATTTGTTCAACATATTGGGAACAAATAAAGCATAACATGTAATATGAACTATAACTTTTAAACAGGCCACATTTTACGTTTTATTTTTGTTATATTCAGTGAATGAACAGTAATTGTGCATTAAGATGTGCAGATGTGTGTCTCTGTAGAAGATGTGTTCACTTAGAAAATCAACCCGTCATTTGGCCCGGGGCAAACGACTGCTTCAGGCTTTTGCATTCGACTGTATATCCAGTGACTTACAGTACTAGGCCATTGAATTTAGAACCATTTGTCTCTGTGTTTTGGACACCGTGGAATTAGACTTCTGCATTTAACCCATCCATGCAGTGAAACGCCCACATACATGCACACTAGTGAACACACACACTAGGGGGCAGTGAGCACACTTGCCCGGTACAGTGGGCAGCCCTATCCACGGCGCCCAGGGAGCAATTGGGGGTTAGGTGTCTTGCTCAAGGGCATTTCAGTCATGGACTGTCAGCCGAGGGGATCGAACCGACGACCTTCCGGTCACAGGGCTGGTTCCCTAACCTCCAGCCCACGACTGCCACTCTATTGG
Organism: Pygocentrus nattereri; assembly: GCF_015220715.1. Taxonomy (NCBI): domain Eukaryota; kingdom Metazoa; phylum Chordata; class Actinopteri; order Characiformes; family Serrasalmidae; genus Pygocentrus; species Pygocentrus nattereri. Next base: position 40,049,569 of record NC_051220.1, on the reverse strand, counting down.
CTCTATGATATTGACAAAGAAGTGTTCTAATTATTTTGCTACATGACGCAGTTGTGATATACCTTGCATCATTAATGTGACATTGGCCTGCAGTATTTTGACCAAGTTGTTTGCTTTTTGGATTAGACGAATATGTTGATTCATCAAAACACCAACAGAAAGTACCCTGGAACTATGACCAGGGTTCTCACTGCACACATATTGTAATTGGTTAGAAGCTCATTTGCAGATTGCAGCCTTCTACAGGGTGATTCACTCGAAAGAGGCCCTGCATATTCTTCTGTAACTCCTGTTAGGATGAAGGATCTGAACCAGGAAAATCTGCTACGTATCGTGACGCCTGTGTGCTCGACTGCATTACATGCGATGCTGGAAGTGATCTCCGTTTTCTGCCAGACACACAAAGAGGTACGGGGATGTGCACCCGGAAGTTGCAAACAGCTGGACAGCTGTCCAGCGCCTACCTCATCGCTCTCCTGGCTTGTTTGAAGCTCCATATACTGAGGAGCACATTGCCCGTTGTTTCATTCAGATTGCTTCGTCCTGGACAGACTTATTACAAAATATTCGGGGCCTCTTTCAAGTGAATCACACTTTCTAATGCAAGTATTGCAAAGGCCAATGTTACTGTAATGAACAACCAACAGTATATGGTGCAGCCCTAGTAGGCAGGTCTAATGAAAGTTGTCTTGCCTAAGGAGGAGTTTGAAGAACATCTGCCAGACTCTGACTTTTCTCAGAAAACATCTGCCTCAGATTGACTTCAGTGTCATTTTGAAACAGACAGACTCACTTTTTTCCACTTTCATCACCAACCTGACACCAGAGAGGACAGCTTGAAGCAGAGAGACAATCCGATCATTTGAACCCGCTGGAATTTCCTTACCCCGGCTGTGTTTTCTCCACCTTCAGTTGTGCTTTGCCATGACCTACTAAATGTGAGTGCTGCCAGGTCCGTCCCAGGTGAGGGAGGAAGCGGCTTCCCTGAGGCGAGATGTGATGTCAGTTGCTTTGCTGAAACAAGAGCGGAGTGCATGACAGCTCCGAAAATGGAGTGACGAAAAACAAAAAGGTCATTCCTGGCAGACCGAAATACCTCCCATTGCTTTGGGGAAGGTGTTTTGAACCTGGGAGCGTGTGCTGGTTTAGCGGCCGTTGTATTGGTCCTAGAGGTCATCATAGTATAACGCATAGTACGGTCAAATCAGACTCGGTGCTTTTACTCCGTTACATCTACAGGAGGGTTTGAAATCATGAACCTTTGAGATGTACAACATGGAAAGTAACAATAAAAGGAGTTGTAGTGACCATATTTCTAATCATCTAATCGTCCGTGTGGCGTTATAGACAAATAACAGGACATGGGTTGCCATGTAGGTGCACAAACTGTAGCCTCTTCTGATGATATACAGTTTTCTTAATCCTTTAAAGAGCCCGTGTTGTGGAATAAAATATAAAAAATATGATGTTTATTATAATTATTGATTTTATTTAACATTTTCAATAATTTCCTATCCAATTTTTCAGTCCCTGTTTTCTGTATTGGCTCGGCTACATTGTAGACGAGGGTCTCCCTCAGTGTACTCCGCAGTTAAATAAAAGGTGATTGATTGATTGAAATAATTTCACGCCCTTTGGTTTTGAAGTCATATGTAAACATTGTTAAAATCGAGAACTGTTCAAAACAGCCTGTTTTGAATTTATTCTTTCTGTGATGTCGCATAAACCAACTGATATATCGGCCTCATGTATCTAGCCTGTAGCAGTTTGGCCCTGCCCTTTCGTTTTTGAAGTTTTAAGCTCTTTGAATGAGGGCAGCCAATCAGAACAGAGCTCATTTCATTTAGGTCAGTCTTAAAGGCGCAGTAAACGCGGCCTGTTTAATTGTAAGTGCTCGCAGTTGAAAAACTCATGGAAAAATGGGAAAAATGTGGAATTAGGACCATTTTTGGTGCATAAAGCACACAGCTGTTGTAAGTCGACATCAATTGTGAAAATAAAATGCAAGCCCGTGCAACACGTGGGCCCTTTAATGAAGGCTTAGCCCCGCCCCCACACTAGGCACAGCCTTGCGGTGTCAAATATCACTGAAGAGGTTGCATAGAATCTAAAAATATTATTGGAATATGTCGATTTTTTTTTTTTCTACTAATGACGATATTTATGCAAATGCTGCATGTTGACTTGGCATCTCGCTGAGTGAAGCAGTTCTGAGCCTGATTCTCGAAATCCTTTTCCTCAAAATGGGTGTTAAGAGAAAAGGGTATCATGGTGTCTCAATTTCCAGTGATTCATGACACACGGTGACCACACATGTTGGCCGGGCTTCAGCTGAGTAGCGGTCACTGGCCTCTCTCAGGCTCTTACGTCTTCTCTGTTGCCATCTGTTAATAGCAGAGCAGCAAAGCCAAGTAATGCTGAGGCTTGCGTTTAATGAAATGTGATAGGCTGACTCCCCCGCTGTGCTGCCAGTATCACCCGCTCTCTCGCACTATATATCCCCTTGAGGCTGAACATGAGTGCTTCCCTTCCCTGCCGAAGGGATGGGCCGTTCCTGGCCTTGTCCTCGCTCAGTGTGCTCAGTTTTACTGTTCATTTGTCATTGACTCACAGAGCGAGAGGCTCTCCTGCAGTCCTGAGCAGCGTTTTTACATCCCACAGCTCGTAGCGTTTTAAACGGTCTTTTTAGTTTTATCTCATGAAGTGCTGCTGCTGTTCCGTCATGTTTATCACTACCCGTGATAGTATTCCAGAGAATGTCCGTTAACTGCAGTCAGCACATTACTGAGGGGTTTTTAAATAGCCTACGCTGTGTTTCTGTCACATGGCTGCTGTTGACCTTGTGAAAAGCTGTTCTGAGTCACTCTGCTCTCTGGGATCTCATTCAACTGCTGTTTCTCCAGCCAGGGGCCCAAAATACTCTGGCATGCGGACTACGCAGCCCACCTCACCTCAGCCCGCGGCCTCAGGAATACCCTGAGTCTCAGGCAGGCAGTCATGGGTGCTGTTGTTTGAGCTTGATCTTACTATTTAAAGTTCATGTAATACAGTAAATGTATTAATTGAAAATACTTCTTGTTGATAATCTAGATGGCCCCAGAAAGAGTAGTGGTCTAGTATATCTATAGTATATACTGATCAGGCATAACATTATCCTTGTTTCTATGCTCTTTTGCTTTATAGGTGCTATTTGTAGTTCACCTATATAGTAAGTGTAAAGTGGAGCTGATAAAGTGGACAATGAGCCTAGAAACAAGGAGGTGGTCATGATGTTATGTGTGGCTGGTGTATACCAACACAGTGGGGAGGTGTCAGTTCAACTGCATCAGTTTTGCTGCAGTCAGTTAGAATAAAATGCGATGATTTATGCACTCTTTTTTTATTATTATTTATTTTATTTATTTCTTCCAGTCACGTTTCTGTATGTTAAAAAAAGTATTTTGAATAATCGCAAAATAAATTACTGTACAGCCATTTAAGTGACCTTGGCTTAGAGAAAGCTGCATGTGTGTGTGTGTGTGTGTGTGTGTGTGTGTGTGTGTGTGTGTGTGTGTGTGTGTATGTGCATATTGCTGCTGTCGGAACATGTATGTATATTGTTGTATCTTCAAAATGGAAATTTTGCAAAAGCAAAAAACACAATGATTATTTCACAGAGGGCAGTCGTGGGCTGGAGGTTAGGGCACCGGCCCTGTGACCAGACAGCACTGACAGTCCATGACTGAGGTGTCCTTGAGCAAGACACCTAACCCCCAACTGCTCCCCGGGCGCCGTGGATAGGGCTGCCCACCACTCCGGGCAAGTGTGCTCACTGCCCCCTAGTGTGCGTGTGTATTCACTAGTGTGTATGTGGTGTTTCACTTCACGGATGGGTTAAATGCGGAGGTGGAATTTCCCCGTTACTTATTATTACTTATTAAAAAATTTCTGGCCAATTAAATTAAGATGTGTTTAAAAAAATGTCAGACTTACTATGTCAGAATTGCTCATAGTGGTGACGATGGGAACCAGACCTCTAAAAGCTCCCTTGCAGAAAGTTACCACACAAATAGTCGTGACTGTGCTGCTCGATGCAGGGACAGTTTTACAGTAGTTTTGTAAAGTAAAATAGTACTCAAAAAACTCGAGTTACCATCATCAGCATTCCATGTAAAACTCAGAAGACAAGTGTAGGTTCTCTGGTGGTCCTGGATCGTGAATAAAATGACTATATTTGTGTTGTAGTCATGGCGACCCCTGGTTCCTATCACCACCACTGTAAAGACACCTGAGTTCTTGAAGAAGTTCTTGAAATCTGAGGCTTGATAAAGGCTTTTGGAAGTTGATTGTTGGTCTGCGAACGTCCAGAAGAGAGACGCGTAGTTGGTTTTACTCATCGAGAATGAAACGCGATGCTTGCGTTTGATGTCAATAACACATCAAACACATATGTCAATAAAACAGCCCCAGCTGTAATCTTTAGATTTCAAATGATCAAGAAATTCTTGGATTAAAGCCCACTGTCGCTATTTTAGATGCTAGACTCTCAGAAATAAGTGGGTGGTTCCCTGAAGGCTCCATCTCAGTCCCTTCAGTCAGGGAACATAACTGAACCATAGTCCACTGAAATGATCTGTTCTAAGCTGGACTGACTCCACACACCCCTCCTCGCCTCGCCTCCAGGCTTTTACTCTACTGCTCTGTTTTAAAAACATTCGGTTATGAAAAGGAACAAATACCAACTTTTCACCTGGAGGAACTGATTTAAGGTTCACAATCAGACCTTAAAACCACTGGAGAACCTTTGAGGGAACATTCTGTACCTTGATGAATGAAAAATGGGCAGGATGGTTTTAATTCAACACTTGCACACTGTGCTGCACTAAACCCAGTTAAACAGGGCGAATTAATTTCTCTTTAAAAAAACATGCAGTTGGTCAGTGATATGTGCTGATGATATCCACGATATGCTCAAAGATCATATTGTTGATCACAGTAATAAAGTTTATCACAATAACGATAAAAGATCATCATATTGCCCACCTCGGTGAAATCACGTGCGCTATAAGACTCGTAAACAGGCATATTCTCCATTCTAACTGACCTCGGCTGATTTAAAACTCATTGAGGTGAGGTCTATCTGTGCACTCTCACTAAAACCTTGTGGGAAATGTCCCGAGGTGAAGTAAACGATATGTAACGCAGCTGCTTTGAGGAGATCCGTTTGCGCCGACCCCATTGAGTCCGCCCTGCGCAGACCTGACAGTGATGCTGAAATGGCATTGGCCTGGTGAAAGAGAGCTGCTTAGCCTTATTTGAGCACAAAGCCACATTGTTAACGCCTAATGATGTCATTGTAGAGTTTCCTGCTGCGCTCATTTCGGTGGAAACTCCCCGGTGAAGAGGCTTTATCTAGCAGTTGTTATCTCCTTTTGAGGTTGTCTCTCTGAACCTGCAGCTCTGATGACATCAGACACACAGGGCTGGAGGAGGACGCCCCACCGCTGCAGTTCACACAGGGAGCATAGTGGTACAACAGGAAGGCGTGCTTGTGCTTCTAATGCGTAGCTTGTGTTGGCCATTCTCTAGCCCTTCATCAGTGGTCAGTTTCTGATCACAGAGGCAGTCCAGGCTGGATATTTTTGGGGGCACCATTGATGAAGGGCTGGACGACAACTAAGGCAAACAGGGCATCAACAGACCACTCTGCTGATGTTTATAAACGTACTTTTACATGATGCTCAAAGCTGAAATGCAGGAACTATATATACACCGACAATAACGTTCTGACCACCTCCTTGTTTCTACGCTCATTGTCCATCTGATCAGCTCCACTTACTGTATAGCTGCACTTTGTAGTTCTACAGTTACAGACTGTAGTCCATCTGTTTCTCTGATGCTCTGTTACCCTGTTCTTCAGTGGTCAGGACCCCCATGGACCCTCACAGAGCAGGTACTGTTTGAGTGGTGGATCATTCTCAGCACTGCAGTAACACTGATGTGGTGGTGATGTGTTAGTGTGTGTTGTGCTGGTGCGAGTGGATCAGACATCAGACACAGCAGTGCTGCTGGAACTACAAAGTGCACCTATATAGTAGGTGGAGCTGATAAAATGGACAAGTCATAATATTATGGCTGATCTGTGTGTGTGTGTGTGTGTGTGTGTGTTTTCAGTCTGACCATCTCACTTCATTCATTTTTTTATTGCATTAATGTCAGTGAAAGGCAGCAGATTCAATCAGAAGTCCTCTGACTGCTAGACCAAAGAATGAGTGGTGCCCCAGGAGTGTCTCAGTATCCTGCATGCTTTCAAACGCTGCCCAGATCCAACTGCCCGGACTTTCTGAGCAGTCCTACTCTGGTTGAGTAAAAAGGTTAGAAAAGGGTTCAGTCAGCATGTTTACTCATCATCTCTCTGTTTGAGCGAAAGAAAAAGAGCGTTCTCCTCCCACTGCAGAGAAAAACCTACCACAGGTTCCTGAAAGACCCTCTGAGCAGCTTTGAGAAATGCGCAGAAGACTTAATGAGGTCAGTTAAGTGCTGAATTAGGGCATGACTCCTCGCCGTGGATGCAACTGTTGTATCGGCCCTCGAGTGAAGAGCGTTATTTGTGCTTTTCTGAGAAATATTTCTCAGACATCTCAGAAGATGCAAATGCCCAGCTTTGTTTTTTGTGAACACTTATGTACCGTTTATTTCTGTGTGTTGCCAGAATGATACAGATGTTTTAATTCATTAGCGTTTTCATATATTAACATAGTTCTGATGATGGTTTGGACAGATTCTGTAACAAATCGAGCCTAAAACATCACAGAATATAACATGACATGAAAAATAACATGAAATTAAGTACAGCTGGATAGAAAATTGTGAAAAATGTATTATTTTCAACAAAGTTTCACATAAACATTAAAATTAATGTCACTTTTCACATCACAGCTCTGCTGTTAAACTCTTCATGCTGCTGTTCATCTTTCAGTGACATTATTTAACAGAAAATTGACAACTTTTGTCACGTTACTGTTCAGTGGACACATTTCTTCTTCCCCTTTTTCTGTCCTCCCACAAAAAAATGCATTCAATAAAAAACACATTAGATTTTAAATAGTTCCTCTGCGTTAAATCTGTAAAAATGGAAAAGAATGAAGAAAAAAAGAGTTTCTTTGTGACGTGTAAAAGAAGTAAAACCAGGACTGGAGTTTCAAATCATGGATTAAACCCTCATACATGCATAAAGAGAAAAATAATTCAAGTAATTAAGGAACGTCAAATTACTTAAAGGCAAAACATCAAATAAACAAACGTCGCTCACCGCCGCCCTCTAAAGGCGTCATTAACACACATCAAATAAACAAACGTCGCTCACCGCCGCCCTCTAAAGGCGTCATTAACACACATCAAATAAACAAACGTCGCTCACCGCCGCCCTCTAAAGGCCTCATTAACACACATCAAATAAACAAACGTCGCTCACCGCCGCCCTCTAAAGGCGTCATTAACACACATCAAATAAACAAACGTCGCTCACCGCCGCCCTCTAAAGGCGTCATTAACACACATCAAATAAACAAACGTCGCTCAGCGCCGCCCTCTAAAGGCGTCATTAACACACATCAAATAAACAAACGTCGCTCACCGCCGCCCTCTAAAGGCGTCATTAACACACATCAAATAAACTAACGTCGCTCACCGCCGCCCTCTAAAGGCGTCATTAACACACATCAAATAAACAAACGTCGCTCACCGCCGCCCTCTAAAGGCGTCATTAACACACATCAAATAAACAAACGTCTCTCACCGCCGCCCTCTAAAGGCGTCATTAACACACATCACATAAACAAACGTCGCTCACCGCCGCCCTCTAAAGGCGTCATTAACACACATCAAATAATCAAACGTCGCTCACCGCCGCCCTCTAAAGGCGTCATTAACACACATCAAATAAACAAACGTCGCTCACCGCCGCCCTCTAAAGGCGTCATTAACACACATCAAATAAACAAACGTCGCTCACCGCCGCCCTCTAAAGGCCTCATTAACACACATCAAATAAACAAACGTCGCTCACCGCCGCCCTCTAAAGGCGTCATTAACACACATCAAATAAACAAACGTCGCTCACCGCCGCCCTCTAAAGGCCTCATTAACACACATCAAATAAACAAACGTCGCTCACCGCCGCCCTCTAAAGGCGTCATTAACACACATCAAATAAACAAACGTCGCTCACCGCCGCCCTCTAAAGGCGTCATTAACACACATCAAATAAACAAACGTCGCTCACCGCCGCCCTCTAAAGGCCTCATTAACACACATCAAATAAACAAACGTCGCTCACCGCCGCCCTCTAAAGGCCTCATTAACAAACATCAAATAAACAAACGTCGCTCACCGCCGCCCTCTAAAGGCGTCATTAACAAACATCAGATAAACAAACGTCGCTCACCGCCGCCCTCTAAAGGCGTCATTAACACACATCAAATAAACAAACGTCGCTCACCGCCGCCCTCTAAAGGCGTCATTAACACACATCAAATAAACAAACGTCGCTCACCGCCGCCCTCTAAAGGCGTCATTAACACACATCAAATAAACAAACGTCTCTCACCGCCGCCCTCTAAAGGCGTCATTAACACACATCAAATAAACAAACGTCGCTCACCGCCGCCCTCTAAAGGCGTCATTAACACACATCAAATAAACAAACGTCGCTCAGCGCCGCCCTCTAAAGGCGTCATTAACACACATCAAATAAACAAACGTCGCTCACCGCCGCCCACTAAAGGCGTCATTAACACACATCAAATAAACAAACGTCGCTCACCGCCGCCCTCTAAAGGCGTCATTAACACACATCAAATAAACAAACGTCGCTCAGCGCCGCCCTCTAAAGGCGTCATTAACACACATCAAATAAACAAACGTCGCTCACCGCCGCCCTCTAAAGGCGTCATTAACACACATCAAATAAACAAACGTCGCTCACCGCCGCCCTCTAAAGGCGTCATTAACACACATCAAATAAACAAACGTCGCTCACCGCCGCCCTCTAAAGGCGTCATTAACACACATCAAATAAACAAACGTCGCTCACCGCCGCCCTCTAAAGGCGTCATTAACACACATCACATAAACAAACGTCGCTCACCGCCGCCCTCTAAAGGCGTCATTAACACACATCAAATAAACAAACGTCGCTCACCGCCGCCCTCTAAAGGCGTCATTAACACACATCAAATAAACAAACGTCGCTCACCGCCGCCCTCTAAAGGCGTCATTAACACACATCAAATAAACAAACGTCGCTCACCGCCGCCCTCTAAAGGCGTCATTAACACACATCAAATAAACAAACGTCGCTCACCGCCGCCCTCTAAAGGCGTCATTAACACACATCAAATAAACAAACGTCGCTCACCGCCGCCCTCTAAAGGCGTCATTAACAAACATCAAATAAACAAACGTCGCTCACCGCCGCCCTCTAAAGGCGTCATTAACACACATCAAATAAACAAACGTCGCTCACCGCCGCCCTCTAAAGGCGTCATTAACACACATCAAATAAACAAACGTCTCTCACCGCCGCCCTCTAAAGGCGTCATTAACACACATCAAATAAACAAACGTCGCTCACCGCCGCCCTCTAAAGGCGTCATTAACACACATCAAATAAACAAACGTCGCTCACCGCCGCCCTCTAAAGGCGTCATTAACACACATCAAATAAACAAACGTCGCTCACCGCCGCCCTCTAAAGGCCTCATTAACACACATCAAATAAACAAACGTCGCTCACCGCCGCCCTCTAAAGGCCTCATTAACAAACATCAAATAAACAAACGTCGCTCACCGCCGCCCTCTAAAGGCGTCATTAACAAACATCAGATAAACAAACGTCGCTCACCGCCGCCCTCTAAAGGCGTCATTAACACACATCAAATAAACAAACGTCGCTCACCGCCGCCCTCTAAAGGCGTCATTAACACACATCAAATAAACAAACGTCGCTCACCGCCGCCCTCTAAAGGCGTCATTAACACACATCAAATAAACAAACGTCGCTCACCGCCGCCCTCTAAAGGCGTCATTAACACACATCAAATAAACAAACGTCGCTCACCGCCGCCCTCTAAAGGCGTCATTAACACACATCAAATAAACAAACGTCGCTCAGCGCCGCCCTCTAAAGGCGTCATTAACACACATCAAATAAACAAACGTCGCTCACCGCCGCCCACTAAAGGCGTCATTAACACACATCAAATAAACAAACGTCGCTCACCGCCGCCCTCTAAAGGCGTCATTAACACACATCAAATAAACAAACGTCGCTCACCGCCGCCCTCTAAAGGCGTCATTAACACACATCAAATAAACAAACGTCGCTCACCGCCGCCCTCTAAAGGCGTCATTAACACACATCAAATAAACAAACGTCGCTCACCGCCGCCCTCTAAAGGCGTCATTAACACACATCAAATAAACAAACGTCGCTCACCGCCGCCCTCTAAAGGCGTCATTAACACACATCAAATAAACAAACGTCGCTCACCGCCGCCCTCTAAAGGCGTCATTAACAAACATCAAATAAACAAACGTCGCTCACCGCCGCCCTCTAAAGGCGTCATTAACAAACATCAAATAAACAAACGTCGCTCACCGCCGCCCTCTAAAGGCGTCATTAACACACATCAAATAAACAAACGTCGCTCACCGCCGCCCTCTAAAGGCGTCATTAACACACATCAAATAAACAAACGTCGCTCACCGCCGCCCTCTAAAGGCGTCATTAACACACATCAAATAAACAAACGTCGCTCACCGCCGCCCTCTAAAGGCGTCATTAACACACATCAAATAAACAAACGTCGCTCACCGCCGCCCTCTAAAGGCGTCATTAACACACATCAAATAAACAAACGTCGCTCACCGCCGCCCTCTAAAGGCGTCATTAACACACATCAAATAAACAAACGTCGCTCACCGCCGCCCTCTAAAGGCGTCATTAACACACATCAAATAAACAAACGTCGCTCACCGCCGCCCTCTAAAGGCGTCATTAACAAACATCAAATAAACAAACGTCGCTCACCGCCGCCCTCTAAAGGCGTCATTAACACACATCAAATAAACAAACGTCGCTCACCGCCGCCCTCTAAAGGCGTCATTAACACACATCAAATAAACAAACGTCGCTCACCGCCGCCCTCTAAAGGCCTCATTAACACACATCAAATAAACAAACGTCGCTCACCGCCGCCCTCTAAAGGCGTCATTAACACACATCAAATAAACAAACGTCTCTCACCGCCGCCCTCTAAAGGCGTCATTAACAAACATCAAATAAACAAACGTCGCTCAGCGCCGCCCTCTAAAGGCGTCATTAACACACATCAAATAAACAAACGTCGCTCACCGCCGCCCTCTAAAGGCCTCATTAACACACATCAAATAAACAAACGTCGCTCACCGCCGCCCTCTAAAGGCGTCATTAACAAACATCAAATAAACAAACGTCGCTCACCGCCGCCCTCTAAAGGCGTCATTAACACACATCAAATAAACAAACGTCGCTCAGCGCCGCCCTCTAAAGGCGTCATTAACACACATCAAATAAACAAACGTCGCTCACCGCCGCCCTCTAAAGGCGTCATTAACACACATCAAATAAACAAACGTCGCTCACCGCCGCCCTCTAAAGGCGTCATTAACACACATCAAATAAACAAACGTCGCTCACCGCCGCCCTCTAAAGGCGTCATTAACACACATCAAATAAACAAACGTCTCTCACCGCCGCCCTCTAAAGGCGTCATTAACACACATCAAATAAACAAACGTCTCTCACCGCCGCCCTCTAAAGGCCTCATTAACACACATCAAATAAACAAACGTCTCTCACCGCCGCCCTCTAAAGGCGTCATTAACACACATCAAATAAACAAACGTCTCTCACCGCCGCCCTCTAAAGGCCTCATTAACACACATCAAATAAACAAACGTCGCTCACCGCCGCCCTCTAAAGGCGTCATTAACACACATCAAATAAACAAACGTCGCTCACCGCCGCCCTCTAAAGGCGTCATTAACACACATCAAATAAACAAACGTCGCTCACCGCCGCCCTCTAAAGGCGTCATTAACACACATCAAATAAACAAACGTCGCTCACCGCCGCCCTCTAAAGGCGTCATTAACACACATCAAATAAACAAACGTCGCTCACCGCCGCCCTCTAAAGGCGTCATTAACACACATCAAATAAACAAACGTCGCTCACCGCCGCCCTCTAAAGGCGTCATTAACACACATCAAATAAACAAACGTCTCTCACCGCCGCCCTCTAAAGGCGTCATTAACACACATCAAATAAACAAACGTCGCTCACCGCCGCCCTCTAAAGGCCTCATTAACACACATCAAATAAACAAACGTCTCTCACCGCCGCCCTCTAAAGGCGTCATTAACACACATCAAATAAACAAACGTCTCTCACCGCCGCCCTCTAAAGGCGTCATTAACACACATCAAATAAACAAACGTCGCTCACCGCCGCCCTCTAAAGGCGTCATTAACACACATCAAATAAACAAACGTCGCTCACTGCCGCCCTCTAAAATAATAACCCCAGAAATGTTTACTTTTATTATTTTATTAAGGCGTTTCAGTTAATGCGTTTCTGCTCTGTGTTCACTTGTATTTGCCTCAACATGATCGATTAAAATGCACCTAATTCAGAGTCTGTTGCAGTTTAGTAAACTGCAGTAAAACTAACAGCTTTGGAAAAGAATTATGATTAGGCGGTTCTGAAATAATTCGGACCTTTGAACATTGCTATGGGAACCATAAAAGAGGTGGTGGTATTGTGCCGTCTGTGTTTTTGTCCTGGTCTTATTGAGCTACAGTTAAACGATGTGGTTGTTCTTCTGGATCATGTTCGTTCCTGTGACATTCTCTCATTCTTCAGGGAAATGATTCCCTCCCGACGGAGAACCATTAATGGTACTGTTTCTGCATGTAGGTCATGTGGAGAATCTGGGCCAGACTGCGAGGCAAGTCACCACAGAACAAGTTGAAGAAGTCTAATTACGCTGTGCAGCTATTGTCTCCTGAGCAACAGCAAGAAGCCTGAGACGCCTGCCATAAAAAAGTCTAAATATCGATTGTACTTGTTGCGTATTAGTTTGTACCCTGACACATTCACGGCCCACAGATCTCTTGCCGAGAAACGATGATACTCGTGGCCGTCTGACGCGATTCCACATGGCACCCAGGCTGACGAAACGACCTGCAATTCCTTGAACGGTTATTTTCACGTGATTGATATGTTCCACTATGAGCGTTAGCCGCGTGTCTGAAGGCCCTGATGTGGAAGCGATGGCTCATTACAGAGGGAATTAAATCTGCTTTGAGACGGTTGAAGAATATACGCCTGTGTGATGCTTTATAAGAAATGAAATAACGATACACAACATGATGCTTTGTGTGAGGAGAGCAGGCCCCAGAGGCTGAATGCTGTGTGTTGTCTGTGGGTGTGAGAGAGTCATCACTACTCCACGCCTCTGATGCATGTGGAGGTTTTGCCCCAAGCTATTCCCAGCTGCGTTAGCTAGTTTGGAATAATTAGAACGTCCCCCTGAGCACTTCTTTCACTCAAGCCTTCAATCCTTCTGCTTTTTTTATACATCGATAAAAAGCAAGTGAGTAATCGTAGAACTCCCAGCCTCACCATGAAGCAGATTAAGAAAACCTGTGAAATACGTCACATCAAAAAAATTAAAAAATGACAGCATGTCTGCGGCTTTTCATCTGTTAAGGCTTCACAAACTGAATAGGCAGCTCTTTTACTCCGCTCATTGTGAGCGGTGTGGATTAGCAGAACGCAGCTTCATGGCCTTCAGTCTTCGATGAGATGTTTTCATTTGACTGTACTGCAACACTAGTGCAATGTGCCCTGCCTTTCCAGAGCTCATTAAAGTGAAGGTGTGGTGAAAAAAATCCACAATCTTCCACCCATATCTCTGCATGTGGTTGACCAGCCAGGCCGTCTTTGATGTTTAAAATCTTTAAAATCTTCTATAAAATTAAAGGACAAAAATATGTGCACATAGATGGCTGCTGTTCCTGGTTTTACCTATGTGTCTGATCCACTCAGACCAGCGCAACACACTGCCACCATCATCAGTGTCACTGCAGTGCTGAGATGATCCACCACCCAAACACTACCTGCTCTGTGAGGGTCCATGGGGGTCCTGACCACTGAAGAACAGGGTAACAGAGTATCAGAGAAACAGATGGACTACAGTCTGTAACTGTAGAACTACAGAGTGCAGCTATACAGTAAGTGGAGCTGATTAAAGGGACAATGAGCGCAGAAACGAGGAGGTGGTCATGATGTCACGCCTGGTTGGTGTAATTTTCTCCATGTTTATAAATAACACAGGATATCAGAAACCGTAAACAGACGTATTAGAGATTGCTGTACAACTCCATGTGATTAAAAGCAAGGCATGCAGTTCATATTAAGAAAATACGTAGTTATGATTTTTCTGGTCAGTGTTGTGATTGTGATTTGAGATTAATATTGTCTTGGTTATTATTAGGCCTGTAGATCCACATTTTTCGGCTCGGGGCCTGAACGCTGGCCGTACTGCGTCAGATTACCGGTTATATGTGGTTTTAGTGTCATGTACACAGGGTGTTTAGTCTCCTTTGACTGGTCTAACTCCTCTACAGGCAGTTAATGCTTCATGTTATCAGGTTCCATGTAATTTAGCATTGTTGATGATCTTTGGTTGATAATCGCAGCTGGTGCGATTTGAAATTTGTGCTCTTTCAAACTGTATTTTTGCACTGCATGGCTGATTCTGACTCACCGTTGACCATTTTTTTGGCCACTTTTTGTAGCCTTTTTTTTTTTTTTTTAACCCGAAGTTCACACGAGTGCATTTCCAGTACTTTCCATTACCCAAAGTCTCTAATAGTATTAGATCTTCTTTCACACGGCAGACTGGCGTTTTAAATTCCTCTATGAAAAATCAGGGGCCAATTTAAATAACATGAAATCCCATCATAATCAGATTTCTGCAGTCATCTGATTACTCAAACGGTCATGTAAACACGTACTCTGATATAGAAATCTCGTTAAGAAACCTCAGTAATCAGATTTCCCAGTGCATGTAAGCTCTTATTCTGATTTCTGTCGGATTTCTCAGTCCGAGCATGTCCAGATCAGACGGTGGATGTCATGAGACGCAAAACCCTGTTGGAGCGGCGCTGAAACCAAACACGAAATAACGGATTTGAGTATTATTTATCTCCTAGATAATGTATGTTCATGTGGCGCGATATAAAAAAAAAAGCTGCAGTATGAAGTTTGAGTTTTGGATTATGTTTACGTCACGTCGTCTTCTGTGAGTTTATTGGCTGGTCGTAAAGCAGAAATCCGATTATTGCCTGACTCATGTAAACCCGGAGTTTCCCCATCATCTGGTGACTCGTGCATGTTGAGGAATCCAAAGCCTTATTTAACCAGAGGACCGGCCGTATGTCTGGAGAAGTGAAGTTTATTCGTTTGTGTGCAGGTACCAGACACCCAGCCAGCCCGTAAGACACTGGGCTGATGCAGCTTTATAGCAGGACTGCTGCCGAGATCAGGCTCAGCCTATACGTGACAAGTGACAGGTGTGACAGACGTGACCATGTAGGGATAAACAAGAATAGACAGAAGAATGTTCTAAATACAGCCACAGTACAGACACACAATACTCAATATAAGGACATTACTAAACAACACTAAACACTTTACAGAGCAGTGCATTTCTACAGTGTAAACGTGTTGATCGGATTACTGACACAACCTGATTTTCTGCAGTTCTCGGATTATTGAGCGCATGGAAACGCACTCACTGAAAGTAGGAGACCGGCCATCTAGCACATTGAAGCATCTGTAAATAATTATGGATTGATTTGATTTATCTGACTCCTCTTATTTACCTCATAAAATTGCAAAAATGTATCTGAATTATAATTAATTGGCTGATCATGTGTTTGGAGCATACAGGTATTGGATTCCAATCAGATGTTTTAATTTTAATTGGAGCACTTTACTGAGGATGATGGTCTAAAAGTTGTCTTTGATGTTGAAACTTCAGTTACTCTATTAACCACAGAGCTACACAGCTAAAAACGTCCCACACAGGGAATAATATCAGTATAGATTTGTTACAAGATTGAATCATATTCATTCTTTTATTGCTGGATGTGATATGGGAGTAATTATCTGCTGATGTCGGCCCGATAGAGATACCCGTCAATACTCATACACCAGCTCTAGCTCTCTAGTTACATTAGCCCTGTGTAGGTCCAGTGCAAAACTAAGGAGGTAAACCTCAGACACCACATGTGTTGACTTTCACTGCATTGACATCAGGATAAAGATTGTAGGAATTCAACGAAATGGGAATTTTGGGCAGACGCTGATATATAAAATGTTTTCAAGTGCAAGTCCTTCATTTCTGAAATTTAAACATTTATAAAATATGGAAATTGGACTTTCATTTTCATGGATTGGCATTATAGAGAATATATAATATTTCTGTAGCGTTAAAATACAAAACTTAATGAAAAAAAAAAAACATATATATATGTGTGTGTGTGTGTGTGTGTGTGTGTGTGTGTGTGTGTGTGTGTGTGTATATATATATATATATATATGATGGCTCTTTAAGGGTTCTTTACTAAAAAATGGTTCTGTATGGGATCACAGATGTTTCAAAGTGATACTTGAAAATGTATGCTCTTAAAAATGACGGTTCCTCAAAAGGTTCTTCAGTAAAGAGAACCCGTTGCATGATTAAAGGGTTCTCTGCGTTGTAAATGGTTCTTCAGATTGCAGAGTTCTGTCGATGATTCTATACAGAACTTTTTTGTCAAGGGTTCTATATAGCACCAAAAAGGGTTCTGCTGTTATTGTAGTGTGAAGTCCATAACAGTAGAAGAACCCTTTTTGGTGCTGTATAGAGCCATATACAACACATTCCCCATCAGTCAGGAGAGCCGTTTCACCATGCATAGAACCGTTTAATCATGCGAGGGGTTCTTGAGTGTTCATGGTTCACTGAATCAGTTCAGCTGATTGGTTGAGAAGGTTCTAACTGTGCTGTCATTTCACCATAACATCACAGGTTTTTCACAAACACTGCATCACTCCGCTGAGACGCCGTTGCTAAGCAACTACTCTGACAGCTGTAGGAGACGCTCAGGCCATTTGAACGTTTTTACCTCTTACTTTGCCACAAACAGAAAACGGGCGCTGTTAAGACCACATCTGACCGACAGCTGATTTGGTCCGACTCTGAAGATGAGACAACACTAAATTCCCAGCCTGTCAGTCGGTCTGTTTGGAGCTGGAGAACGAACTTCCAGCTGTGCAGCGAGTGGGCGGAGCTCGTTACCCTGACGTAGCAACGAGCTGCTCGTTAAGGAGCTATAATTTGGAGGAAGGAGCTGAACATTAAAACATATTAAACGCTGCGTTCACGGCCAGTTTATTCATTTCTTACTGTATTTATTTAACTGCTGTATTAAAGCAGTAGGACACTCCGGGTTGTGTGTTATCGCAAATTTATTGCTTAAATATAGAACCATTTTCTAAGAACCGTTTGAAGAACCATCATGTTTAAGAACGTACGTTATCAAATATCAGTTTGAAATCTCTGTTAAATCTGAGTGTCTCCTATACTGATGTTTTTTAAGCACTATTCTGACGAACTCTATGATGATATTGTCGTGCGTTCGTAGAAAATTGTGTAGATGTTTCGATGAAGTCCTGGGTTTGAATCCTGTGTCTCACTGTGGTCGTTTGCTCCTCCAGGCTCCAGAGCGGGATGTCTATGGCCGAGAAGCCTGAAGGCCCCGTGTACGTGTACGAGTCGACGGTGCACTGTGCCAACATCCTCCTGTGCCTGAATGAGCAGCGGAAGCAGGACGTCCTGTGCGATGTGAGCGTGCGGGTGGAGGGCAGGGAGGTCCGTGCCCACAGGGCCGTCCTGGCCGCCTGCAGCCGCTACTTCTCCCTACTGCTCCGAGGCCCAAGAGAGCACGAGCCGGTCATCTGCCTGCCGTCTAAGGTGAGCACTCGCATTAGGGCTGCAGTGATTGGTCAGAGTTGTCTATTACTTTTTACTCTGGATTGTTCATATGACCCGCATGGCTATTCCGACAGAAACACCACATACACACTAGTGAGCACACGCGCTAGGGAGCAAAGAGGTGGGTAGACCTATTCACAGCACCCAGGGAGCAGATGGAGGTCAGGTGTCTTGCTCAAGGGCACTTCAGTCACGTACTGTAAGCTCAGGGGATCGACCCCACGACCTTCTGGTCACGAGGCCGGTTTCCTAACTTCCAGCCCACGACTGACTCAAAGAAGACAGACAGACTGTAGTCCATCTGTTTCTCCAATACTTTGTTACCCTGTTCTTCAGTGGTCAGGACCCCCATGGACGCTCACAGAGCAGGTACTATTTGGGTGGTGGGTCATTCTCAGCAGTGCAGTAACGCTGACATGTTGGTAGTTTGTTAGTGTGTGTTGTGCTGGTCTGAGTGGATCAGACGCAGCAGTGCTGCTGGAGTTTTTAAACACCTCAGTGTCGCCGCTGGACTGAGAATAGTCCACCAACCAAAAATATCCAGCCAACAGCGTCCTGTGGGCAGCGTCCTGTGGGCAGCGTCCTGTGACCACTGATGAAGGACTAGAGGATGACCACCACAAACTGTGCAGCAGCAGATGAGCTGTCGTCTCTGACTTTACATCTACAAGGTGGACCGACAAGGTAGGAGCGTCTAATAGAGTGGACAGTGAGTGGACACAGTGTTTAAAAACTCCAGCAGCACTGCTGTGTCTGATCCACTCAGACCAACACAACACACACTAACCAACCACTTTGTGTGAGTCTTTGTGCCAGTTGGCTGGTAACTCATAAGCTCATCTGAAGAAGCAGCCTAATGATTTCCTTTGGCTACTTTTGAATAGTAGATTATCGCTGCTGTCAGAGGAAAAGCTTGTATCTCCGTTTTTGTCGTTTTTCAGTTTTTGACATAATTTCAAAGTGCAGGTGTCCCTTTACATTGTGTGTAAATTTCAGGATGAATGGTCCAGAAGAAACGGCGCAAAATGACTTGGAAGTATTTCTGGTTCCATTGACTTGCATTAGAATTAAAGTAGGTTTTTTCCTTCTTCTGTAAATTTACCATTTTGGACATAAAAGGTTTTCTTCCGGCGGCAGCCACATGTTTTCAGATGCTCTTCACTCGCTTCCAGTTGGCAAATAAAAAAGGCCGTGATGGAGTCCTTAGGTCAAATCCAGTGCCGTATTCGTGTTCACCAAGAACTGATTCACTACGAAACTAGTGAGCAAGTTTTGTTCTGTTCAGCAAGCAGCGCACACTGCGCCAAACGAACTGAAACCATGACACAGTTTTGCTTTGAAACATTGCTTCCTTTGAGATCTACTGTCAGCTGTACTGTATTTGTAAAATGCAACTCGTTAAACACTTGAGAAAAACAAAAGAGGATATTTGTGCGAATCTGTGAAATGGGCCAACGTTTAGAGATTTGTTTTCTGCGGCTCATCCTGAAGTTCCTGAAGACGTTTCGCGATGAAAGCGGCGGGATCCATCATTTATTCATACTCACTTGTCAGAGTAGCAGTGGTATAGATGCCTCTCACTTCCAACACCCAGGCCATTTAGACACATATTAGTGCGTAACGTCCCAGATATGTCAAAAGTCCTCGTTTTGCATCAGCCGTTACATTAATTTCTGTTATTCTTTGACTTGTTAAAAGAGACGTGTTCTCTAATGACGGAAAAGTGGGCTGTGTTTCTCTCTCTCTCTCCCGCAGTAGTCAGAACCAAATCCCCCCTTCTTTGTAGCGTGCATCTCTTTTCTCTCTGCTTCTGTCTGTGTGTGTTTCCCTGCCTGCCGCCCTCATTAGGATCACTGGTTATAACATTAAAGGAGTCTCGTATGGCGCTGGGCTTCCGTAAAGGCGCGCTTCTGCAGGCAGCAGCTGCTGATGCAAGCTGAAAATAGATCCAGAGGATGTTCAACACTAACCCCCCCCCCCGAACCCTTCCCTCCCCACCCCCCTCCCAGCAGCTCTTCCATTTATTAGCAACTCTGGGAGGGCTGCCTAGCCTTATTTTAAGCAAAATGACTTTCCTTTACGACGACATCGCTCCGGATGTGGCCGCGCTGCCCCTGGCATCCATAGATGTCCGTGTGAGCACGAGGATGTTGTGAAAAGGGAGTTCTGCTGGGCTCGTCTGGCTCCTAGTGATGTTTTCTCTCTTTGTTTCACTCTCTCTCTCGCAGCTGCTAAGTGGGCCTTTCTCCATGACTTGATTTGCTGAACAGATGTGCTTGCAGATGTGTGTAATTTATCCCTGTTTGAGTAGCCCGCGAACGCTCGAAACTGCTGACGCAGTGTCAACATGCTGGATGTAAATGCTTTCAGTGTTTTTCCTTCATCGGAAGCGTCAGCCTCTATCAGGCCAGATGTCTGTGTGCATTGTGGGTTTACTGTCATGTTTCAGATATTTGTTTGTCAGTAAACTGCTGTGCAGTCACACGTTACTTTACACGAGGCCTTCACACTTCACTGAATGTCTGCGTACTGTCGGGGTCCTGAGCGGTCCAGCCTCCACCCTGGGTCTCCGACGTAGTACAACTAATACATTTTTTAATCGATATTCTAATTTTCATTTAATCCTTTTTCTAATATAAAAAAATGTTATGAAATCAAAAGATTAAAAAACAGATTAAAAAAGCAGTACCGCCAAAAAGTTTCAACGATTTTCTTGCAAGAATGAAGAAGATGAAAAACCAAATTTCAGCCGTTGGTTCTTTTGAAGGAAAAGGCTTTTATGAAGTTTCCGGTGACGAGTCGGCTTCCGGATCGCCAACAGTGCAAAGATTCAACACGTTACATCCGTTTTTATAATGTTTTTCGATTATGGTCAGTGCTCCTCCCCGGGGCGCTGTCTTCACTCCTCCTCTCCGACCAGCCTACGGTTCCCATTGGCTGTCATTATAATCACCGTGTTAAATTCACTTGTTGACACCTCTATGCTTCGTCTGACAAGGACCAATTTTACGACTTCTCCTTAATGGCTTTTTTAATTATTTAAGAGTTACAACCTGTTCCTGCTCGCTGCTCCTCTATCTCCTCACCAAAAGCTAGCTTGCTTTTAATAAAAAGCTAGGGGCAGTCGTGGGCTGGAGGTTAGGGAACCGGCCCTGTGACTGGAAGGTTGCCGGTTCGATCCCCTTGGCTGACAGTCCATGACTGAAGTGCCCTTGGGCAAGACACCTAACCCCTAATTGCTCCCCAGGCACCACGGATAGGGCTGCCCACTGCTCCGGGCAAGTGTGCTCACTGCACCCTAGTGTGTGTGTGTGTGTATGTGGGTGTTTCACTGCACGGATGGGTTAAATGCAGAGGTCTAATTTCACAGAGTGCAAATACAGAGACGAATGGTTCTGAATTCTATTCTGAAAAGACTATTTCTTACAGCTCATATCTGCTCATCTCTCAAGGCATTCTAAGCAGTGCCTGGCACCGACACCTCTTGCCTAGAAGCATTAGGCCTAACTTTCCTACCTAAGGCAGCCTGGGCCTTAGTTACAATGACTCTGTACTCCAGTTTAATTAATAATTCCGCAAACCTTTTATTAATGATAACTCAAAGATATATTTTATCAACAAATCCCTACAGTACAGCCCCGTTCCTCAGCTTGTGTTTGTGGATTTGGTCACTTGATGCTCAAATGTGGCTGTATTGAATACGCGTCTGCAGCATAACTACATTGTTCTCAGAAATAATACACAAAGTGTTCATTTAAAGGGCAGCACCACTGGAATGGCAGGAAAACGGTACTTAATCTGAGTGTTGACAAATCACTAGATAAAAAAAGGGCTTAAAAAGAAGCTTAAAATTATCAGGTACAGCTCCAAAAGTCGGCATGTACATTTACACAGTTGACCTAAGATTAAATTTTTTTCCCTTATGATTTTTAAAAAAAATCCTGTTTCATATTTGCTCTGAATATGTGAAACAACCCATCACAAAACCAATTTTCAACATTTGAGAAACCATTTTTAATATAGATCAATATTTTAGGATGTGTATAAATGTGTATAAATCAGAGATATGTTTACTCTTATCGTTAACATTTTACTGCATTTAAAATATGCGTATTATTTATTTAATTCATTTGTCACAGACATTTAGGTCACTGGTGTTATCAGGACTCTTATTCTACAATTTAACAGTGTTTTCAGCTCCATTAAGCTGCCTCTTTGGGCCTAGTCTCGTCAGAGAGGAAGTGTCTCAAAGCCTGAGAAGGCGAGTCACACTCACTCACTATGTGTTTTATGTGCTTTAATGGCTGCATAATTAAAATTTTGTCAAAATAATCCCATAAAATGTATTTTTATCACTGATTTTAAATAGTTGCAGCCAATTTACAAAATTAACCAATTTAAACCAATCAATTTAACCAGAATGTCACTGGAGTTACACCACAATCATACAACACCATTGACTGTAAAATAAGCCTTGAATTAAGCTCTTTTTTGTGTATGTGATAATAGATGTTAATTAAGATTATTTAGTTTTAGAACAAAAGAAATGAATTTGTTTAAAAAATTCCCACTCCAAATGGAGAACGACCCATGTGTGATGAGGTGCACCCAATACAGATGTTATGCGCCGGTCTGAGTAGATCCGACACAGCAGTGCTGCTGGAGTTTTTAAACACCTCAGTGTCGCTGCTGGACTGAGAACAGTCCACCAACCAAAAATATCCAGCCAACAGCGTCCTGTGGGCAGCGTCCTGTGACCACTGATGAAGGACTAGAGGACGACCAACACAAACTGTGCAGCAGCAGATGAGCTGTCGTCTCTGACTTTACATCTACAAGGTGGACCGACAAGGTAGGAGTGTCTAATAGAGTGGACAGTGAGTGGACACAGTGTTTAAAAACTCCAGCAGCACTGCTGTGTCTGATCCACTCGTACCAGCACAACATACATTAACACACCATCACCACGTCAGTGCTGAGAATGACCCACCACCCACATAGTACCTGCTTTGTGAGGGTCCATGGGGGTCCTGACCACTGAAGAACAGGGTAACAGAGTATCAGAGAAACAGATGGACTACAGTCTGTAACTGTAGAACTACAGAGTGCAGCTATACAGTAAGTGGAGCTGATTAAAGGGACAATGAGCACAGAAACAAGGAGGTGGTCACGATGTTATGCCTGATTGACGTATGCTACAGAATGGCACATCACTTCACAGCTCTGTGTTATGGTTGTTAGGGCAGCACGGAGAAGTTTGCTGTTTTTACTTTTTAGTCAGTTGTTTAGTTGTAAGCAAAGCATCTCTGGTGACTTTGTTTGTGTTTTTATGTGTCCTTAGATCACAATGAGAGGGTTTGCGCCGCTCTTGCAGTTTGCCTACACCGCCAAGCTGCTGCTCAGCCAGGAGAACATCCACGATGTGATGTGCTGCGCTGAGTTCCTGGGCATCCACAACCTGGAAGACTCCTGCTTGCTGTTCCTGAAGGCGCAGATGAGCAGCAAGGGTGAGGAACAACCCAAATCACCACAAACACCAGCTTACGAGGAGGAGAGGGGGCAGAGCAGATTTCTGAATGTCCCTGTGTCCCACACAAAGCATAGTCCCACATCCCTCAGCAGTTCTGTCGACCCAGAGAGATTACTATCCACCAACAGCCTGCATCGGTCAGATGTGCATGAAACCAACGATTTCCCCTGTTATCCCAAATACAGGAAGCACCAGCAGGCCTATGCTAAGCACAATGCCACGCGCACTTCATCACACAGCAGTACCTCAAGCCTAGCCGGCTCGCTCCAAGACACCATCACCAGCAGTGATGCCCAGGGCCTGGATATGTCCCGAGTGAAGGCAGAACCAAGCACAGGAGAAGAAAGACTGGCGTTCGACTTCTCTGAAGCAGAGCAGTGTAATGCAGACAGGATGGAGATGGACACCGAGATCGACTTTAGTGACCAACTCCTCAGTTCTACGCCAGCCGAAGTGCCAGGCAGTCGGACGTCACCCCTGTGCCTGCGTTCCCTGGTCAAACACAGCCTTATCCCTCCGCTCTGCAGTTTTTCGGCAGACTCTTCCTCGCTCAGAAGCAACCAGCAGTTTTCCAGTGCACTTTTTCCTGCTCAGAACCACCATCTAGCTCAGGGTGACTTTAAAAAGGACTATCAGGCCTTTATTGGAGGGCTCGCGGTGAACTCTTCAAAGCAGTCCTGTGGATTCCCAGCTTTGAAGTCTCTCTCCTGTGAAAGAATCTATAAGCAGGACCTTGAGCACGAGATGGATCGCAGGAGCGTCATTTTCTCACAGCCGGCACATTCCAACCCAGACGAGTCATCTCTGGAGCCAGATGCACCAAAAGGCCTGTGGACAGGCTCTAGTCGTTCCTTGCCCTGCTCTCAGACGCTCTCTCCTACTTCCGGACCTTCAGAACCCTCGTTGCCGGCCCGCCGAAGGCCAAAGAGGAGCTGCCCGGTGCCCATTAGAGTGTGTCCCCGCTCCACCCGTACCGAGACTTTCCCCAGGACATCTAGCTCGTGCTCTTCCTACTCATATGCGGAGGATGGCAGCGTGAGTTCCCCGTCCAGCCTGCCACAGTTCGAGCTGTCCTCATCCTCACCCTGCTCCGGCCTGGCTCTAGACGGGAGACCCAAGGTGAAGTGTGAGAAATTGTATGACTCAAACTCAAGCGACGAGTCTGGCTCTTTCTCAGAGGGAGACAGCGAATCGTGCCACACCAAAGAGCCACATAGACTTGAGGTTGGTAATCTCACCATTTTCTCTTTCTTTTACTCGCTTGGTGGCTGGAAAGCATTGCAAAGGTTTCCTAATTGCGCTCCCAGAGATGTACTGCCCTGCAGAATTAGTTTCAAATATTCACATACTGCTGAAGACCTCGATTAGTTATGTTAGATTAAATTTGGAACCTAACTCTCCAGAACCAGAGAACCAGAACCAGTGCTAGAGTGGAAAACATCCTTGCCCCACACTTGGCCAATGAAAGATTTGATCCTCTATCCCGTCAGCAAAACCACTGCTATACCAGTAAAGCCCAAAGCATGCTCACTCTCCAACAAGCACAAACATTGGGTTGGTGGGTTATACCTGCTTGTGATTGTTAGGACCCTCTGGATCAACTTTGTGTCTTGGGAGAAATAGTGCAGTGCTTGTGGTGGGCCGAGGGCCAAAGAAGCAACGATAAACAAATAAAGAAAGTAGAGGTTTCATATGCAAAGGTAATGTATTTCAATATATTTTCCAAATATGTCAAGTTTGTCATATACAGTATCTCACAAAAGTGAGTGCACCTCTCACATTTCTGCGAATATTTTATTCTATCTTTTCATGGGACGACACTATAGAGATGAAACTTGGATATAACTTAAAGTGGTCAGGGTGCAGCGTCTATAGCAGTGCAGATTTACACCAGGGAGGGGCGACGACACAGTTGGGCACAATTTTAGACCTGTTCACTGTCAGGTGGACTCGCTTTTATGAGATACTGTATGTCCATAAATATTTAAAATATATATTATGTACATAATAAAGGTATTATTATTATTATTATTATTATTATTATTATTATTATTGTGTAAATATATTATGTAAAAAAGACACTTAATCAGTATTTATATATTTCAGTATCTCGACATATATAGGCATATATGTAAATATGAAAAAATGGCACTGTTAAATATACTCAGCACATATATTTTAAAATATCACACACGTGGTGCACATATTATTAAAATAAAAAAAAACAAAACAAATAAATAATTTGGATTTCAGTCCCGCATGTGAAAGTGTCCCAAATCGGAATTGAAAATGTCAGATTCGGTGTGTTTTTGCTGTTCACACTGACACACAGACACACGTCTGTGTCTCATGTGAAGAGAAGATCGGATTTGGGTCACTTTTGCCTGCTGTGTGAACAAAGCCTAAATGAGCTGTTGTGAGTGAGGGGTAGTTTGGTTGAGGGAGAACATTCTACAGTCTCCACACAATCATACTTGGGTTTGGCCCACCAACCCAGCAAGTAGGTTTGTTGGGGTTGCTGCAGTTTGTGTGTGGTCAGCGTGTCTGCTGAATGCATGAATGTACATGTGAAGTCTTCAGTGCAGGAATCTGATGGTGACCCCAGGTCATACGTTCTAGCTGTGGCCGTATGAGCACAGCTCGTGAGAAACGTAATTTGCCAGAAGTACTAAACCCGAGTTCACGTTGTTATAATTAGTGTAGCGTAGTGCTTTTTAACTTGTTTCCATCATTGACTGACTGCAGTTATGAAACATACACTCGAGGCCTGAGCCATGGGATCCTGGAGTAGTCCTGAGCGTTGCCATGGTGATGGCACTGAGCCATTCTCCTCTCTCTCTCTCTCTCTCTCTCTCTCTGTGTGTGTGTGTGTGTGTGTGTGTGTGTGTGTGTGTGTGTGTGTGTGTCTGTGTGTGTGTGAAAGTCATCATTCGGCAGTAAGCTCTTTCTTGCTCACTCTTGCTTTGTTGAGTTATCACCAGTGTTGGTTGGTTGGCTGTTTTACTTCTGTTCGGAGAAAATTTTCCAGCAAAAAAACTAATCATTTCATAATAATAATGCAAAGAATAAATGCAAATAACATGAATACAAACAGCAGTAATGTATGTCAATGTGTCTGTTTAACCATTTTCAGGTATTTAGGTATCATCCAATACATAGTTTCTCTATTAAATCCTTCTTGAAATCGAATCAGATGCTCCTGAAGGAATTGAACTAATTCATGTGATGGCTGGGGAACCAAACTTGAGCTCTTCTAGTTCACATTAATTTTTTAAGCAGTACATTCTTGTTTATTTGTATTGTCTGATGCTGTTATAGTGTTTTTGCAAGTGAAAAGATGCTTACTGCTAAACTGCTTACTGCTGAGCAAGACTTTCAAAAGAGGACTTTTGCACAGTACTGTAGTCACTGATGCAGATTGTGGGGGGGTGGGGGGTGGGGGGGGGTATAAGGATGATGAGGGTAACTGTAGGCACGATTTTTTGTATAGTTTGTTCAAATTGCTGTATGTAAGCCATGGCCTTGTGACGTTGGTCCCCCCCCCCATTGAAATTTTTGATACAGTTAGATTGTACCAAATTATTATTTTTATTTATTTGTTTATTTGTTTGTTAATACAAACAAATACACAGAATATGCAAAGAGACTGAATGAGCTATTTATAGATTTGTGGAATATAGACAATAAAAACAATACACCAGTTCTTTCTTTCGAAAATGTAGCTTGTGAAATATATTATGATTAAAAACACTGTCCTTTTTATTAGATATTAATATAATGTAATATATATGTATTGTATGTATGTATGTATGTGTGTGTATATATATGTATATATATATATGCTGCTGCCAATCCCAGCGGTCATCGGGCAGAAGGCAGGATATACCCTGGACCCAGTTCGCCAGTCCATCGCAGGGCAGACAGACATACACAATCACACCCACTCACACCCAGGGGCAATTTAGCATGAAATAAATATTAATATAGTTGATTAGAATTGATTTTAGCATTTAAAATTGTGTGCAAGTTTGGGGGATTTATGTAATATATGGATATATGGGTGTAAATGTGTAATTGCACACACTATGCATAACCTCGGACCCCTTCCCCGAGCGGATGAATCTGATGATTGCAGGAGAATTTAGCTCACTCAAAACGTGGTGTAGGACATGTCTTGTGAGACATGTGACTGAATTATCTGCTATTGTTATCATATCTTCATCAGTGTAATGTTGGCTTTACATTCGAGCTGGACCTCTTTTTGAGCCTCATGTGTGATGTTCGCACATGAAGACGTGTTAATACATACAGCATGGTCTGAGAACTCAACCCACAGCATCTGCCTTTTAGATAATCTACTTCTTTCATAGTGCGGCTTTAATCGCCCCCTTTAGATTTACGCACGTCTACATTTATACTCTCCTGCTGTGTGACACGCCCATCAAATACTCAAGTACTAGTTATTTCACTGCTGCTTTATTTATCCCTCTGCAGGGTCCAGGTCAGTTTAGCTCTGTGTGCTTATATTGTCAATGGAATTGCATTAGACTCGATTTGCTCTCCTCTCTTCCACGCAGGGATAACATTCATCTTACTGCGTCTCTCTCGCTTCCCGCTGTCTGTCAGGCCCACAAAGCTGTTCTCCCTGCTGGAGGTGTTAGGCCATCTAGCTGGCATCTGCAGGTCCCCAGACGCAGAACTGGGCCAGACGCTGGCGGGCTCCCGGCTCACGATGTGGGCCGCTTCACCTCACTGCCTAACAGATGAGCCCTACTTTCCGGCGCTGGACCCCCTCTTAGAGAAATGACCTGACTGCTGTTCAGAGAGAGCGCAAAAAAATGGGATGTTGGACGCCGCTGGAAGCCCCAATCTGTCGTTGTAGCCTTATTACAGGGCTCTCTGTGGCGGAGCAGCTAAATATAGAGCTCCGTCTTGCACAGAACAAGCGCTGGTGCAAGGTCAGGAGTGAGGGAGAGACTGTGAGGGAGAGAGAGAGAGAGATGCAGACTGAAAGAGACAGAGCTGTCCTCTCAGCTTACCACAGTGCACCTTAATGCTCTCATTCCGTAGAGCTTTAAGTCAGGTCTCGTTCAGGCCTGAACAGTCCTGTGATGCTTTAGGTTCTTGGCTATAGGCATTAACATGGGTTAATTTACATATACAGTCATACGCAAAAGTTTAAACACCATCTTAGTTTTTATTTATTGTAGTTTTTGTTTAAATAAGGGAACACATGCTCTACAGAGAACACACTTCTGCACATTTTAACGCACAATTACTGTTCATTTACTGAATTTAATATGTTAGATCACACACACACACACACACACACACACACACACACACACACACACACCTTCTAAGCCGCTTCTCCTTCTGGGTCGGGGGGGTGCTGGAGCCTATCCCAGCTGTCGTCGGGCAGAAGGCAGGACACACCCTGGCCAGGTCGCCAGTCCATTGCAGGGCAGACGGACACGTTCACTCACACCTAGGGGCAATTCAGCACGTCTAAACGGCTTGACTGCATGTGTTTGGATTGCGAGAGGAAACCCATGCAGACACTGGGAGAACATGCAGCCTCCACACAGAAGGGACCCTGGTCACCCGGCCGGGGATATATTAGAACGGAAGTAATCAAATATGCTCTGCGCAGATGATATTGCACATATTACATTTTATGCTATTACCTTAAGCTCCGTAAATAAAAACTGTGCATTAAAATTTGCAGGGAAGTTTGATATTTAACTGCATTCTCTGTAGAGAATGTGTTCAGTGAAATATGCCGTTTGACTGAGCGTGTTTTGCTTACGACTGTATTAATAATATATTATGTTTCATATCACTTTCATAAGAGAAATAATGTTTTTTCCGCTGAATACAGCTGAAATTGTTCTCAGAAACTCCTCATATGTAAATTAGTTACAAATGAATATACAGCGTTTTTGGAATAAAACTATTAAATAGCTTATTAATGCAGCCTAATAAATACAAAATGATTCAGAAAACTCAAAGTTTGCGCTGATTATTACTCTAGCGGTAGATGAGATGCGCTTAGCGGAGGAAGTGAGGCGGTAGTTTGGGGACAAAATGCTATATTGGCTATAACATTCACTAAACACATTAGAGAGTCCTTGAATGATCTGAAAACGGATTAGATTATGTTATATTACATTATGTAAGAGTATAAACTCTTCTCTTTGTGTATTGGAACCCATTAGTGCGTGTAAGAGCAGCGCACCTAATGTGAGCATTAAACAAAGACCCCTAAGTGGGGCAGGTGTGCAATCAAATGTTCCCCTTTATTATCAAGACTGAGCGAATGAAAAGCTTTGTTACCGTAAAGGAGTAGAAGTCAGACTGTAGCACCATCTAGTGGTCAACCATGATCAAATCATATCCATTAACTGTGAAGTAGGTCATTTCTTTTTAACCCATGAAAAGGGAAATTCCACCAAATTTCCAAAATGTATGCATAATTCAGTCCAGATGTAAACAAAATCACAGATTCATTGACTGACATTACACTCAGATGTCTTTACATTGGTGGTGATGGGAACCAGGGGTCGTCATGACTACAACACAAATATAGACATTTTCTTTACTGTCCAAAACCACCAGTGGACCTACACGTGTCTGCTGAGCTTTTACTTGGAATGCTGATGATGGTAAAATAGTGTGAATCTGGAGAAAAGGCTTTTCTTTTGGGACCGTTTTGCCTCACAGCGCCCAGAATGTGTCCCTGGACTAAATTAAATGGACTCATCAAAGTATCATAAAACAGTGTATCAGACATCAGGCTGCAGGTTTTTATGTAATAACCTTCTTTCTTTTTTATAAAAAAAATGACATTTTAAACCAAAATCATCTCAAAACTTCTGTAAAACAACACAGAAGCCAACACATGAAGGAGCCTTTAGAGGCATTAAACTCCTGAGACGTCTGGTTCCTATCACCACCACTGTGAACAGTTCTGACTCCAAGTTTATCTGGGATGGTGTGTTTTTGTGTCAAACTATTCTGTCTAGCTTTGTTTTGTGAGGGTCTACACTTCAGTTCCTCGTTCTTAAAGAAAGTACAGTTCCATAGCAGTTATTGAGTAATAAATCTTAATAATAATTGAATAAGCTTGCAGTGTAATGGGTTAATCACAGATACAGTGCAAATCCGGGTGTGCACCTTTCTCCAGACGTCCAGTGGATTCTTATGCAGTTAATCCAGTGAGTTTGATATTGTATGAAGTGTTTAGCTGTATGAAGTGTGTCTTGCTGTAATGGCTCTATGGCTGGGCAATGTGAATATAATTATCATTATCCTGATAAATCACATTGCATTATGTCACAGATACGCTTTTCTGAGCATATTGAGGATATTGACCGTACTTAAACACTTCCCGACTGCGTGTTTGATCACAGAGAAAGCATAATGAGTCCAGTTTAACTGGATTTAGTAGAGCAGTGTGTGAAATGTTGAATATGAATCACTGGATTCACAATTTTTAATGACATCTTTTAATTGTGGCACCACATTTTCTCACCAGATGTCAGAAAAAAATAAATATTGTGCCGTAAGTAATTCATTTTTATCCAAGGACAACTGCTGCCACATGCAGGCTGTGATCAGCTTTTGCCCAGCATTTAATTAAAAAAAAAACCTTGAGTTTGTTTAAATATAGATGCTTCTTTACTGTCACTCCAGTACTAATACTTCCCCTTTCAGCGCTCCTGTACTTCTCCCTCTCCGGTCATGATGGTTTTACCCAAACGTTTCGTGCATGATGTCCTGTAAAGCATGTAATGAGATGGAGCTGCACTCTTGCAGGTGAGGCTGCCTTTTCCAGTCGATCAGATCACAGATCTTCCACGGAACGACTTCCAGCTGCTGATCAAGATGCACAAGCTGACGTCAGAACAGCTGGAGTTCGTTCATGACCTGAGACGAAAGAGTAAGAACCGGATCGCCGCCCAGCGCTGCCGCAAGAGGAAACTGGACTGCATCAAAAACCTGGAGTGTGAGATCCACAAACTGGTGAGTGGTTCCTGTACCACTGATCATGTTCCGCGAGTTCATGCGTTCCGTACGGTTCCGTGAGCTTCAGAATCTTTACTGTGCTTAACACTGTGTGTGTTTGTTCTGATTTAAGCTCACAAAAGCTCCATGTTTCACTTTTCAAAACTGAAATGGTAAATTATATTTCTTTTCTTTTTTTCCTGAGCATGAGGTCGAGGTCTTTAGAAAATTCTTATTCCGTCTAAATCACTTAGATGTATGTATACAAATGGGCTATATTATTATTATTATTATTGTTATTATTATTATTATTATTATTACATATAGATATTTACATATTGTCACTGTCCAACGTTTCCCCCAACATCATTAGAGTGCTGCCTGCTGACCTTTACATTGTGTGAATATTTCATGATGAATGGACCAATAGAAAACTCTATTTACATTAACCTACATTAAAAGTAAATGTTGAGCTTTATGTCTTCTCTAGTGTAGAGTTACTATTTTGGAAATACATGTTTTCATTGGACAGCAACATTGAAAATACAATATATATATAATAGCTTCTTACATTTATAAAATCTATATTTTCACGTATAGATACTCACACATACATGTAATACATACATATACACAAGCATATAGATGCATGCATTATATATATATATATATATATAACACAATGTAAAGAGCAATTTTTTTATTTTCCAGTTATGTCAAAATCTGAGAAACGACAAAAGTGGAGATACGAGGTTTTCTTCTGACAGCCCCGATATACATATAATACATATTTGGATGTAATAATACATAACAATAATACCCATAATACCAATAATAATAATAATGAATACCAATAATACACACACACACACACACACACACACACACACAAGGGATATATACTTGTTATGCAAAAATGCATGTTGGCCTTTATATTCTGTATAAAATTTATGAAGGATGGACCAAAATAAATGGCCAAAAATTGCTTGATCCATTCACTTACATTGAAAGTACAGTATGTTGTTCCCTTCTCCTGTAAAGTTACCATTTTGGAGATACGAGGTTTTGTCCTGACAACTGCGATATATATATATATAATACGTAAGAGTTCTGATCAGCAGCAGCAGCAGTATTAATAGTGTTACTGCTGTTATTTATAGGTACTTTCTATTACTAGTATTTTTATACTTCGCTGTTTCTCTTGGAGCAGGTGTGTGAGAAGCAGAAGCTGCTGACTGAGAGGAACCAGCTGAAGGCGTGTATGGGGGAACTGTGGGAGAACTTCTCCTTCTTGTCTCAGGAGGTGTCCAGAGAGGAGAAATTGAGTCCAGAGCAGAACTGGCTTTTATTTGACCAACATCCAAGCCGGGCCTCATCTAGCCCAATCCACATAGACCTCACGGTGTCGTCCAGCCCCAGCAGCGTAGACCTTACCCTGCCATCCCACCGCAGCCTGCCCCCTTCACCGAGCCCCGCCAAGAGCCAGCATCCGCACGAAATCTCACCCACGAGGCCACAGCTGGACACCTCTGCCTCCATAAAGACCCCCCTCCAGATCAGCAGCCCCACAGTGACTGTAGCTTTGTGCCAGGAAATGACTGACAAGTGCACAACAGACGCATAACCGCAGGAAAGTCTGAGAGAAAGGTTTCGTTCTAAAGAAATGTGTTTTAGCTCTTGTTTGGGTGTTTTTACAGCATTAGGGAGTGCACTGTTCTGTAAGTTGTCCACTGTGTTGTGGTGATGTGGTTCCTAAGGTATCTTATTAAGACAAGATATCTAAAAAATATATTTTTTCCACTTTATTTTTCCGTTTCAGCACAGTTTTCTTCTGTCTTCAGCTCTCAGATTAATCTCAGGAATCTCTATGAATGTTTTCTGATCTTTTAAGGAAGGAGGCCTTTTTTTTTTTTTGGTTCAAACAGACTTCAAACGCAAGCACGTCGTGATATTTTTGGGGGAGTTTTCTGTACTTTTGCTGCACCGACTCATTTGTTTTCCTTCCTTGCTTGCGGTAGGAGGAAGAGACGAAGGCAAAAGGAATGAGAGAGAGCGAGAAGAAAGGAGAGAATAATGAGGAAAGAGGTCTGCATAGTCAAACAGATGATCCGGTTCGGTCGCAGCGCAGGAAACCCTCGAAACGATCAGCATCAGGTCGACAGAGGCAGAGCAGAAGCTCTTTCGCTTTTGATAATTTCTAATATCTTTTCTCACTTACTGCATTACCGGTCGGTCCGATTGGCACCCTTGCGTGTTTTTTTTAGTCCGGATTTTTTCTCCTGACCCAGGTTTTGCCACGTTACGCCAGTTTATTTTCATTTGTTTGACTTTTTTCCCTTTTTAATCGTGCAGACCTCGTCCACACTCGAAGATGCAGTAGGTCTTGGTTATTGAGTGCTGCTACAGAATAGAAAGCAATTTCTCTGACATCCACAAATGAGCTGCTTCAGGGACACAGACAGCAAAGACCTCTCCATTGAAAACCGTGCTGATACTGTAGATTTTGGCAGCTCTCACCTACACAAGGAACTCCACGGTTCTGTATGCTCTCAGGGGTTGATTCAAAATCTACCTGCGGAGAGGGAAATCTTGCCGTCGTGAAATTGGCCACGGTTGCTTATTTAACACTTCGCCTCCGGTCTGCCGTGACATTTATAAGCATTAATCTGGTGAAATGTTGCTGCTCCGTCATACGGAGCCCCGCTGGTGACCTCCTGTATAAATAAAAATAATGCATTGCCATGGCTTATTAACGCGTGGGACCGAGATCCTAATCTGTGGCCACGACTTAGTAAGGCGTGGGAATGAGATGATTAAGTCATGGCCATGACTTAGTAAGGCCTGGCAACAAGATCGTGGCCACGCATTAGGATCTCGGTCCCACGCTTTACTAAGTTGTGGCCTTGCATTATTTTTATTTATACAGGAGGTCACCAGCGGGGCTCCGTCCCATCACGCAAAGTGAAGCAGAGTTTAATCTCAGCCCCTTGAATTAAAACATGACCATGGCAAGTTGCTGATATTGGAGTTAGTTTGGCACATTTGTGCTGTCAATCACCGTTTATTGCATATTCTTTCATTTAACAAAGCTGCCGTTCATAAGTTTGGAATCACCGTTTTACATAATAAAAGACCTAATTGTAATTTAAAAAGCTGCTGAACTTTTTAAAACGAATATCCAAAATGCCTCACCATCCAAAAGCTGAGGCTGATCAGGTCGCTATAAATGGCAGTTGTGGGAGGAAATCTCGATATAGAGATGATTTCATTTTGTTATTTAGTAATTTCCCATCTTAGTGTTCTCAAAATACATTAAAGGGTCCATAGCGTGGAAAAAAATGCTCACTGTTTGAGAAGTTTGACGCTGTACGTTAACACCCCGTTTCAAAACGTTACGGTCACTCCATACAGCTCATAAACCGAAACTAAACTTAAAAAAAAAAAAAAAAAAGCCTGTTTTGAACTCATGTTTTTGTGATGTCACAAAAAAAAAAAAAAGTCACATTTACCCTTGCAGCCTCCAGCAGTCACACTGAAGTTGCAAGGTCTGTTTCAGCCGGGACTTCTTTTCTGACCAAGCTTATTCACGTACAGATCTGTGCAAAAGTTTGTGCACCCCTGGTCAAGTGACTTCTTGAATAAGTGAGCACTTCCTCTACAGAGACGCATTTTAGTGCACAAATTACTGTATAATTTGCTGAATTTAACATAAAATCCAGGCATGGTTATGGCACGTTTCATATTTTACGTTGTTCCAATATGATAAATTAGGCAAAATAAATAGAAACTGTGCACCAAGTTTGCATAACAGTGCCGTATTTAAGTTCCCTGTGGAGGGAATAGATGGGGGTGTTATAACTGAGGTGCAAGTTTAACGTGGAGAGGTTATAAAATAGTCGTGTGAGCAGTATTTTTGGTACGTTAAGCCACATAAACATTGTAAATGGACATCGGGGAGAAAATTAAATAGAAGGGGCAATGTAGCCTATGAGGCCTTTACATTGTGAATAAACCGTCCGTTTACATTTTGGAGCCTAACGTTTAAATTATTGTTGAATGATATTAAAGTGGTTCCAAACTTTTGAACAGTGGTGTAGATAAAGGCTTGAATTTTACTCTTGTTGTACAAAAACTGACAATTTAATTGACTCCATCTCAGTTATTTGGGACTTTTATGAAGAGAACGAATGCAGTATTTTGAGTCTCAGGCGTTTGAGTTTAGTATAATCAGCAGAACATTCTTGCCTAAAGCTCACTGTATGGTGGTACATTTGGCTACTAAAAGCATCCTAGAATAATCTTGACTGTCCTTTTGAATGTTGACAAACACAAATGTAATTGGGCTTCTTTTTTTTTCCCCTCAACAGACTGTTGTACATCTTGATTTGCCTTAGAAGTCTCTTGTGCCAAGGTTATGATATGAACGGAGCTCGTAAAGCGGGATATTCTTTGAGTTTACATACAGCAGACAGAGTACAGCCTCAATACAGACAAATCTATATACCTCTCACATACGGTCGAGACCTGTGTGGTTTACAGCGTTTTCCGCAGATATTTTGCAGTTTCTTTTTGAGTTTTTGTATAAGTTTGTAAATACCCTGTTATTTATAGCTATTTTGTGGGGCTCTTCCAAATATCAGTCAGTTCTTTGCTCTTGATTATTAATTGAATGTTCAAAGTCGTGATTTCAGTGTTTGGATACTCACTGTTTTGCAGTTTGTTTATGGTGGAATGTTCTGACTCTTTTTGTTTTGTTTTGTTTTTTTAGAAATGAAATAAAATTGTTTAGTGAATGTGTTTGTCAAGCATATATGCGGTTACAGTTTTGCATAATTGGAAAATCCACACTTGTGTAGGGGTGGGCAACATGGTGACAT
This sequence comes from Pygocentrus nattereri, assembly GCF_015220715.1. Lineage (NCBI taxonomy): Eukaryota > Metazoa > Chordata > Actinopteri > Characiformes > Serrasalmidae > Pygocentrus > Pygocentrus nattereri. The sequence goes on along the minus strand of NC_051220.1, from coordinate 40,013,024 downwards.
GATATCGCATCAAAACATGTTAACATGATAAATGACATCGCACTTTTCTGAGTAAATCATTGGCGTCATCAGTACTTCTAGAACACCAAACAGCTGCATGCATAAAAAAATACCAAATTTTAGACCAACGACCAGCATAACTTTATAAACCACATAGTAGCTAGTCGATGATTGGATGGCAGCCCATCACTCTATTATCTTATTTATTCGTTTGATTTTACCAGTTGTTTTATTTGTTTTCTTCCTGTTTCTCTTCAATATCACGATCTATGGGTCAATGACATGATTTTCACTTTTTCAAGTCCATTCATTTCAAATAAAATAATTTAATAAATGCGTGAGACAAGTCATGTTATTCTACTAAACCTCCTTTATGTGAATACATTTTTAGTGCATACAAATAAAATTCATTTTAGGCATTTATGCCTCCCAGAGTCCACAGTTGTGGTTCGACCATCCGCCCTTGCATGCGGATTAGGTACTCTATTAAAAATGGTTGTCATATCGAACTCTAAATAAAATAGTTTGGCATGATTTTATGTTTGAAACTTTTTGAATGGCAACATGTTACGCAATAGGGCAGCTTTAAAAGTATTCAACTTCTGGTTCCCTCAAATGTTGCACAGCACGACTGAAAGCAAAGGACTTTTATTCTGACATGCTTGTACGAAAGAGTGGGTAGGGTACTGAATCATAAAGAAGACGCTAAATGATGTTGAGGGTGCAGAACCTGTGTTGGTAGCTTATTTATTTATTTATTTATTTTATTTTTTACGTTATTTTTGGAAGTCATTGGTTAGGCTGTTTTACAAAGTCAGATGGCGCGACCCTAGAAAAAACAAGAAAATAAGTTGTTATTAAAATAATATTTGTATTTTAAACTAAAAGACTTGTAAGACCTTCAAGGACAAAAGTTTATAATGGTGTCAAAGAACAAAGACCACAAAGAAAAAGTTTTACGTGTTTTAGTAGCACTAACTAAAAAAACAAAAAACAAAAAAAAACATATTTAGAAGTGTTTAAAATTAGCATTTTGAAATGCTATTTGTCATTGACCCATTTTTTTTTTTTTTTTTTTTTAAACAAAAATCTTCAAGTATTATACTTTTACATTTTGGTCATATTGCCCACCCTGACAGTTCAAGGTAGTACTGAGAAATGAAAAAAATGTGGAAATCAAAACAAAATTTATTTTGTTCATAATGGCACAAAACGTACAGTGCATCACATTTAGTGGATGTCAGCTAAGAGCCCCTATTGCTCCCCCAACACTCTGGTCTGAGGCCTTCCTGATGTGCAGTTTTCTTCTGTCTTCAGTGGTCGGCAATGGTGAAAGTTGTTCACTTTGTGATTTTACAGGTATTTTAAGGTGCTTAACATAAAAAAGAAAATGTATACAACAGCACTCCATATACCTCATCCTTGCAGAAGATTCTCCTGTGTTAGAACCACTGCTTTCCCAGCCATGCTGTGGAGAGTCACGCTAAACGTTGTTGATAACTCCGTCCGTTTAGTTCTGCTCATGCGTGGCCTGTTACATTCCTGTGGTCTTCTTCTCTCTTCCGCGCTCTCACTTCTTCATGATGGAAGAGATATCCAAGAATACGCTCTGAAAGACAAAAGAAGACCCACTTCAGTTCACAGATGAAATGTGCAAGCAAACCAATGAGGAGGCCTGTGGTGACTATACACTACAGACCTTGTTATACATCACACTTCTCCTAAGGATCTTGACTGGCTTGTTGTACAACAGCTTAGAAACATAGTGCCATATAGTAGCTTGCATCGTGAGGAAGAATGACGATATAAATGAATTATTATGCTTACAAATGATCAACAGATGTTTTTCTAAAGCTAGTCTAACAGTTGTTACTCACAGAGAACTGAATTACAACAGCTGAGGACACAAGCCTCTAAATGACCAAATCGGTAGTCATGTGTCTTTTGGCTCTACTTGCCATTGACATCCTCCGTCCCCCTGGTGGTGGGTTCATAGGAAGGTCATTGAGGGAGCCCAGCTCAGACTCAGAGCTTCTTGTGGGAGTACAAGACGGGCTGTCCGACATGCTGTCCGAGGGCATTCGGGCCATGAAACTGGCCTTCCTGGGGTTGGGGTATAGTAATTCACTGTCCGTGGAGTCCTTGCCATCGTCCACGAGATCCGGCACATGACTTGGCCTGTGCAAGGCATTGCGCAAGCAGGCCGGTATCTCTGCATGACTGGGCCTTTGGGTGAGAAGACCCTCGTGACTTTGTTGACATGAGTTTGAAGGTCTGCTGTCCCCACATGAACCGCTGCTGCTTTCTGGACGTTGGTCATTGGCATCCTCCTCAACGACATGCGGCTCCATTGGAAGCCGAAAGCGCAGGTCATGGATCATCCCTTGACTGGGCTGACGCGTTTGCCTAGGCTGCTGTGTTATGCAAGACACAGGGAGTGTGGTGTCAGCAAAGCTGTTGTGCCTTTGCCCATCAGCACAGGGATTCAGACACATGTTGGCTAAGTACAAAGGCGGAAGTTCCGTGTGCCCAGTCGGGATGAAAGTTTTCAACTGTGCGGATTTGTGTGGCGAAGAATCCGCCACTACACAGAGAGACTGGACGGTTGGTGCGAGCTTCGTCTTACACAGACTGTCTTCCTCTGTGTACTGCAGCCCAGACAGGGTCTGCTTGATTTTCCTCACCCCTAAGTGGGATATCTCCAAGAGGTTGAGGAACAGAGAGACCCCCGCTATGACAATCATGAAAACCATGAAGATGGTCTTCTCCGTGGGCCTGGAGACATAACAGTCCACGCTGTTTGGGCAAGGCACCCTCTCGCATTTGTACAAAGGATCTAGTCCAATGCCGTATAAGATATACTGCCCCACTATGAAGCCCACCTCCAGCACTGATCTGGTAAGGATATGAATGATATATGTGCGCAGTAAGGAGCCCCTCAAAGGAGCCTTCTTCACTTTCTTCTGCTCCTCCAGCTTCCGCAGTTCCCTCTCCAGTCTCTTGTGCTCCTCCAGCAAGGGTTCGGTCTCTCCTAGCTCCGCCCTCAGCTGGATTTTCCTCTGGTGTCTCTCCTTCTCGAGGGTCCTCAGCCGGTACAGGGCGTGCCCCATGTAGACCAGCGAGGGAGAGGACACGAAGATGATCTGTAGCACCCAGAAGCGGATGAGGGATATCGGGAACGCCTGGTCGTAGCAGACATTCTTGCATCCCGGCTGCTCCGTGTTGCAGATGAACTGGTCCTGCTCGTCCACCCACACATCCTCGGCCGCCACGCCAAGGACCAGCATCCGGAAGATGAACAGGATGGTCAGCCAGATCTTTCCCACGATAGTGGAGTGAATGTGGACCTCCTCTAGAATGCTGCCCAGCAGGTTCCAGTCGCCCATTTTTCACTGCCACATGTCCGTGCTACGTTAAAAGAAAGGTGTTTATTCATCATGACAAAGCAAGCTACGTTTGGTGTCTACATTCAAAAATCTTTGAGAAATTTTTGGTAGCCCTCTTCCAATCAACTACAAACCTGTCCTCTCACTATTCACAAAATTAAAGCTGCATGTCACAAAGCAGAATTTTTAATTTAAGCCAAAATGTCCTGCTGGACATTCCTTACGTTTGTCAGTAATCCTGCTTGTAAGGCACAAAAAAACAGAAAGGATGCATGCAAACTTTTGCATCAAGACAAATAGCATCAACTTACATATCAGCAGGAAGTGATCTTTGCTTTCCGCTGTTGAACGATGCGCATGTTCTCCGCAAGGAACAAAGTAATTTCGTCATTTCACAGCCATGGAGTTGTGGTAAAGGTCCTGGTATAAAAACACAGCTTCTCTCTCCGCATAACGATGGCTACAGTGAATGTTCCCCACAGTTGTTGCATGCAGAGTTCACAGGATGTGGGAATTGATCTGAAACTGCCTGGACAATGCCCCATGGCACATCTTATCAAGCAGTTGCCGAAAAGAGCAACTAACCACCCCCACCATCCCCACCACTACCACTACCACACATACATGTGAAGTCAGCCAGAGATGCCAGCCGGCCGAGTGCCCCTTTCACTATCAATGCAACATAATAGAAGATCCTGTAGTCGTTCACCTACAGCTCCTACCGGCATCCTGTCTCAAGCAATGTGCTGCCTCAAATGTAGGAAAAAAAAGCTATATCAAACTTATATAAGCATACATATCCATCATATTTGATTAATCTAATGTATAATCCATAAAGCCAGACGAGCTGGTCAATGAGTCATGTCCGATTTCATAGTTAACTGAATTGCACATCTCTCCCTGTCTGTCAAATAGGGATATCACTCCTGTCCAAAACAATGATCCCTAACTCCCACCCGCAGCGCGCTGTGGAAAAGCACAGGGCTCAGGAATGCGAACTGTCTTTATTTCATCACTTTCCCCCCGCTGATTCCTTGTTTGCGTGGGGGCCTTGCCATCTTGTTTACATTTGCCGCCTGTCAATGTCAAATGAAAGACTTTGCACCAGATTGCATCAGGCCATCTGAACCCAATCCATCAATGCCATAAAGATTTGTCTAATGCGACAAGGTTTTGAAGGAAACTTTCACATGAATGTCGTTCATTTCTTCATGTCACATCCAAACAGCCGTTTTGTGGCAAACAAAGTGAGCACTTTCGCTGCGTTAAAAGGGTACAAGAGCATCGAATTGGGCTGGCACATGCACGTGAGTGTGTTATCCTGATGTGTCCTGTGCTGGGCCTTTGAGCGCTGTACGGCAGCTCACACTACACGCTCATAAAATGACCAGCCATGCCTCGGGCTTTTAATTAGCTTTCCATCAACCTCTGACAGAGTCAATGGCGGATTGATTTGATTTTCCCTTGCAGAAGCTTGAATAGCAAATGCCAGGAGTCACATCGGGGACGCTCTATTACATAATGGGTTCATACCATACCTACTGATCTATCTGTCTCTGTTCTATGGCTGTTCACTGGATCTAATTGCTTTGATTGAAAGCAAAATCAGCTGCGAGGGCCTCTTTATTTATATAATAACGCTACAGGCCCTGTGAGCTTTTACGTTGCAGCTGAATATGTAAACAAACTTGGTCTGGGTGATTATACAGTGGACCTGCTGCTAAGAAGGCTCAGAATTCCAACTTGGAACACATTTTGCCCAACAATATCTCTCAGGAAACATTATGATCATGCTTGAAAAAGAATAATCTAGATTTTTCCTAATTACAAAAAACTATTCCCCCCCCCCCCCCCCCCCCCCCAAAACATGTTTTTTGAGGTGGCAGTCACACGTTTTCAGTCATTCTGTCAGTCTTTACTTGCAGTATTGTGTCACATAAGTCGCACAGATGATGTTATGTAAGGTTAGAAATGATGCTATGCCCATATTTTGGCTTGTATACTGGACGGCAGTTCCAGGGCAGCGCTCTCCTCCCCTGCCCCCTCTCTGATAATAGATTATTTCATGCTGATCCATGCCGATCAGTGCTGGCTCGTGCAGGCCTCATCTGCTTGTTTGCAGATAATGAGATTCCCCTCACCCGCGGATATTTACCGAACAAGATTTTAGGGTGTGAACGGCACTATGCAATGTTATCTTAAGGTGCATGTCACACTCGTGTGCAAAGGTTTAGACTCCCCTGCTTGATTTGCAATGTTTTTGCTGATTGCCTAAGCAGAAATATCTGCACATTTACTGTGTATCTCCTGAATTTAAGATTAAGATTAAGTGACCCTTATAAGTCCCACAGCGGGGAAATTTCACCTCTGCATTTAACCCATCCATGCAGTGAAACACCACATACACTCTAGCAAGCACACACACACACTAGGGGGTAGTGAGCACAGCACCCGGGGAGCAGTTGGGGGTTAGGTGTCTTGCTCAAGGACACCTCAGTCACATACTGTCAGCTCTGGGGATCAAACTGGTGACCTTCCAGTCACAAAAACTTAAACTGGAAAAATAGAATAAAATATAAAATGTGCTATATTTTCGTGCATGACACACAATTTTTTATTTAATTTAAATTAAACATTTTTTTTTTATTTTGCATGGTAAATGTGGGGACCTTCCAGTCACAGGGCCGGATCCCTCACCTCTGGCCCACGACTGCCCCACATTTACCAGGTAAAATATAAAAAATGTGACATGCACAAAATATATAGCACATTTTATATTTTATTCTGTTTCCAGTATAGTGAACTAAAGAAACAGTAAACAGAAGTTGTGCACTAATATTTGCAGAGAAATGCCATATTTCTATAAATGATGTGTAACTTATTTTCACTTAGAAAACCAACAAAACAGCGTAGACGAAACCTGTCATAGCTGGATTATGTTCACAATACCTGCATTTCTGGCGCTCAGTAATACGGTTTACGGACAGGCAGAGATTTCTCCGTGTTACTTTGCTGACTAATTTCATTTTTCCACAATAGAGCACTCAACTGGAAGGGTGGCAATGAAGTAAAGAGTGCAAGTGCTTTGAATAAATGCAGCATAAATACAAAAGCCCAATTTGCAGCAGTTTTATATTTGGGTCCTAAAATCAGGTCAAATATTATAATAGTTTTGCTTTTCAAGTTACAACACCTCCTGAAACATCTGCTGCAAATGACAGCAAAAATATAGATTTAGGCTGCAGTGAAGAGGCAGGATCAAGTGAAAGGGATGAATATCTGATTACGATCACACCTAATAAAATACTACTATTAGTGTACAACAAATAATAAGAAATATGATTTTTTCTGTGTAGTTGATTTATTAGTCAGTGGTCAATATATAAATAAAAACATAAGAATAGATAAACAAATAAATATAAATACAGTAAATGTTTCACAACACGGAGGGGAAAACAGTGAGCCACTGAGGTGCAGGGTTCTTCCGTGGTTATAGCTGCTCTGTGACTGATTTAAGAAATTCTGTCTTTCGAATTAATGGGGATTTTCTTCTTGCAGTGTGGAGTGAAGGGTGAGTGGACAGAGTCTGACTGATTTGAAGATGCTGTAGTTTAGCACCAGGGCCCTTAATGTCACTGTGACCCGTAACTCATAACTGGGACACATGCATTAAGTGTAGTAACAACAGTTCAGCAAATAATCAGAGGTCTGAGCTGTCGAGAGCGGCTGTGTGCGTTTACAGGCATGTACAGAGCTGGCAGCATGTTAGAGTGCTCTGACAGGCTCTGATGATCTGTGAAAAAGAAGATACGAATGATAACACTGCTTACAATAACAAGCCCATATAAGTGGCGACTTAAACGTCATCTAACAGCTTATGAATAAGAGTTAATAATATGCATAATAATATAACAATTTATACTCTGCTCTTTTTTTTTGTTGCAGTAACATAAACAAACTTACTCTTTGTGATGACAAATAAATACATAAATAGATAGATAGATAGATAGATAAATAAATAACTATTCCCAGCTCATCCATCTCGTTTCCAATCAAAAGTTTGAACACATGCAGTCTTATAAAGACATCTGTACACAAATTCCACATCCTTTACAGAGAATAACCCGTAATATGGCACAATTTCTGTTTATTTGCTGAGTTTAACACTCCCAGAAATAATGGTACATCACTGTCGCTGGGGTGGTTCCTTTAAGGGTCCATCTCAGTCGCTTCAGTCAGGGAACATAACTGAACCATAATCCACTGAGATGATCTGTTCTAAGCTGGACTGACTCCACACACCCCGCCTCGCCTCGCCTCCAGGCTTTTACTCTACTGCTCTGTTTTAAAACATTCGGTTATGAAAAGGAACAAATACCAACTTTTCACCTGGAGAAACTGATTTAAGCTCCACAATCAGACCTTAAACCCACTGCTGGAGCTCTGAGGAAACGTCTACATTGTTTGTACCTCGATGAAGGAAAAATGTACCTGCACAGAACCTTCATTAAACAGTGTAGGGAAATAAATAAAATTACATAAAATGTGCCATAACTTTTGCACAGGCCACATTTTATGGGTTATTTTTGCAATATGCAAAATAAATTCAGCAAATAAACAGCAACAGTGTGTTAAATTGTGCAGAAGTGTGTTCTCAGTAAAGGATAGGTTCACTTATTTTCACACGGACACGGAGTTTCACCAGGAGCGCCAAACTTTTGCATGCAACTGTCTCGAGTTGTAAGCAGGAACCTCTAACAAGGACTTCAAGGCAGCTATTCCAGCTATTCCAGCCTGAAAAAATGGAGAAAGACGTTTTTAATAAAAGCCTGGAGCTTCATCGCAGCTTAGATTGCGGGTGCGGTACAGGTCAGAAAACTTGCAGTTAGATGCCCAAATCATTCAGCCGTGTGTCCCGCAGCCTCAGAAATCACATAAGCAGGTTGGGTAGATATTACAAGGTTTGAGGCAAGTGAGTGGTAATTTAGGCATGCAGTTAGTGTAATGCTACAGTCCTATGCAGAGGTTTGGGCACCCCTAGTCAAACGTTTTGTTGATTTTCTAAGTGAAAATAAGCGAACCCATCCTCTACAGACACACTACTGCACAACGTTGCCTTTGCAAAAGTCACACATTTTATATATTTTCACCAATTTGTTCAAATCAGCAAATAAATAGAAACTGCGCACTAGAAAAATGCCATATTAAAATGTGTTCAGTAGAGGATGTGTTACTTATTTATCCTTAGAAACCTCAACAGAACATGTCATTTGACTCCCCAGAGGAAAGAAATATTCTAAATGAAATCCCCCCTTGATCTCAGATCCAGCTTCATCACCAGAACTTCTCACAGTGAAATGTTGATGTTGATCTCCGCTTTTCTCCTTCTTCACCAGAACTTCTCACAGTGAAACGCTGATGTTGATCTCCGCTTTTCTCCTTCTTCACCAGAACTTCTCACAGTGAAACGCTGATGTTGATCTCCGCTTTTCTCCTTCTTCACCAGAACTTCTCACAGTGAAACGCTGATGTTGATCTCCGCTTTTCTCCTTCTTCACCAGAACTTCTCACAGTCAAACGCTGATGCTGATCTCCGCTTTTCTCCTTCATCACGAGAACTTCTCACAGTGAAACGCTGATGTTGATCTCCGCTTTTCTCCTTCATCACCAGAACTTCTCACGGTGAAACGCTGATGATCTCCGCTTTTCTCCTTCTTCACCAGAACTTCTCACAGTCAAACGCTGATGATCTCCGCTTTTCTCCTTCATCACTAGAACTTCTCACAGTGAAACGCTGATGTTAACCTCACTGTTTTCTCCTTCATCACCAGAACTTCTCACAGTGAAACGCTGATGTCTAGTCTTTTCCCCTGAGGAGGTTTAGGAGAAACAATTCAGAAATCACTGATGCTTCTTTAATGTAATGTTGGGATCTGCTTTATTTCTCTGACACAATCTTAAGAAAGATTTTTTTTATTACCTCTGAGTGGGGGTGCCCAGACTTTTGCACAGGAGTGTATATTAGCATTAGCATTATGCTAACTGCATGCCTAAGTTGTCACACACTTGCCTGTCACTTTTGCATTTCATGTTAGCTACTTAAGCCTCTGAGCTCCAATGCAAAACTAAGCAAGCAAACTTCAGACACCAGACATATCTTGGCTGATGTGTTGTATCTGGGGTAAGAAGGAAAACTGTGGTTTTTTTGCCAAACTGTTCCTTTAAGAGTCAGTTGGAGTGCTGGCCCTCAGCCTCCGGAGCTCCTCCTCCAGGGTGTTGATGCGTTCCAGCAGGCCGGCTCTGTCCTGTTGTGCCCGGTGCTCCACAGCTCTCTGAGCTTCCTGGATCTTCCTCTCGTACCATCGCTCCAGCTGTGTGGACACTGTCTCAAAAAAGCGCTGGGTGACCTCGATTGCGTGCAGGTTGGCCCTCTCCCGGATGAACGGGGACTCTGTGGGAGGCTCAGAGAAAAACTCCAGGGTGTGCATAGTGCCACCCTGCTGGACACTGGCTCGGTGGGCTTTGATCCTGTCTTTCAGGTGTCTGCGATGGTGCCAGGCCTGAAGCCTCACAGGGTCTGGGTCACTGTCGTCGACGCCCCTGCTGGGAGTGGACAGGCTGCTGCTTGTGCTGCTGTAGCTGAACTCCTCATTCTGACCCAGCCTGCACTCAGTTTCTTGCTGTTCTTTGCTCAGCCACTGGGGGTCAGCGTTGGCTAGCTGTCGAGAGAGGGGCCTGTGTGTGTTTACAGGCATGCATGGGGACGGTAGCATGACCTGGCGCTCTGACAGATTCTCATAATTATCTGTGTAAAGAAAAAGTTACATCACGTTGAAAGACATACAACATGGCTCATACTTTGACATTCTGAAAATACTTCATTTAGAAGGCCTCTTTCTGTTTTAAAGCCTTTAGACAGGAAAAAGTCAATAAAAGTTCAAAGGAAAATTTATTAGGCAGTCAATCTTTGTATGGTGTCATAATAAACCTTTAAAAACGAGCATTTCATTCAAGTATTGCTTTGTTTGCTTGATGCACAGTGATAATTGAGCCATATTGTTGTCGTTAGAGATTGGCTTTAAAAAAATTCAGCATCAGAGATGTTTAGATTTGATGACAGTCAAATTCAAAAGTTTAAATGCTACGTTGTTATTATTTCTTTCCACATTACATTCAGCAGATAAACAATAATCATGCATTAAAATGTGCAGATTCCACAGCAATGACCTTCCACCAAAGCAAACACCTGGAATAAAATAGCAATGACCTGGCAACCACCTGGGATACCATAGTAACACCTTAGCAGCCACCTGGGATTCCATAGCAACAGCCTAGAAACAACTTAGCACACACCTGGAATAACATATCAAAGGTCGGGCAACCCCTTAGCAACCACCTGGCATAATGCATCAAAGGCCTAGCAAGACCAAGGGATACCAGCCTAGCAACACCTTAGAAGCCATCTGGGATACCATGGCAATGGTCTAACACCTGAGCAACCACTTGGCATAACATAGCAACACCTTAGCAACCACCTGAGACTCCACAGCAACAGCCTAGAAACACCTTAGCAGCAATGGCCTGACATGTTATTACCCACTTGGGTTAACATAACAACACCTTAGCAGCCACCTGGGATTCCATAGCAACAGCCTAGAAACACCTTAGCACTCACCTGAAATAACATATCAAAGGCCTGGCAACACCTTAGCAACCACCTGGGATACCACAGCAACAACCTAGCAACACCTTGGAAGCCATATGGGATACCATGGCAATGGTCTAACATCTGAGCAACCATTTGAGATAACATAGCAACACCTTAGCACCCACCTGAGACTCCACAGCAACAGCCTAGAAACACCTTAGCAACCACCTCAAATAACATATTAATAGTCTAACAAAACCTTAACAACTACCTGGGATACCACAGCAACAGCCTAGCAACACCTTAGATACCACATGGGATTCCACAGCGATGGTCAAACATCTGAGCAACCACTAGTAATAACAGAGCAACACCTTAGAAACCACCCGAGATTCCAAGGAACAGCCTTGAAACACTTTAGCAAACACATGGAATAGCATATCAGTGGTCTAGCAAAACGTTAACAAGTTTCTAGGATACCACAGCAACAGCCTAGCAACACCTTAGAAACCACCTGGGATTTCATAGCAATGGGGTAACAACATTATAGCAACCACCTGGGATAACATAGCAACACGGCAACAACTGGGATTTCACAGCAATGGCTTGTTCAAGCCAACTTAAAGCTTGTTCACAAACTTTCCCCTTCTGGTTTCGAGTTTCATGTTTTGATTGTAAAGCGCTTTGAGCACTTTGAGTATGAAAGGTACGTTATAAATAAATTAAGAAAAAAATATATAAATATATCGAAATCTAAATTTCAGCATTCGTCTTGCTTTTGAAGTATCTCATCTCCCACCTCCTGGCCCACTGGGCGAGCTGTCCAGCTTCACTTCAAAATATTTCCTCCCCTGAAGGTCATCAAACTCAGGGCTTTTTCCAGCAGATCCTGCTGCTGCTGGCTTCGGCAGCACGTTGACATAGGTGGCCAGAGAGCTGATGCTGTCCTCAGAGATGACCGACAGCAGTGGGAGACACTCCTGGTCAGTCTCCCCCGTGGAACGATCCGTAGAAGGAGAGTGGAGGAGTTTGTAGTACTGAGCCTCTGCTGGTAAGTGCACCTCCATGTCCTGGAGCTTCGACATGCACCAGCTTTTCACCTTGCTGGCCGCGGATGCCTGCTTAAAAAACACAGACAAAAGCGACGTGTGATTAATAATGGTGAATCTAATGATAAAACTGTGGTGCTTAATGCTGTATAAAGTACTTAATAATACCAACATGAGTAAAAGTAACAATACCTTAACTAGTATAAGTTTTATTCAGTCCATAATGGAAGTCCGTTGATTATTCAAAATGTATGCATTGTTCAGTCTTCATAAACAAAGTCATTCAGAGTGGTGTGATGTGTAGATGTAGACAAACTTCCCGACTCAGATTCCTTTTACTGTGGAAGTGGTGAGAACCAGGAGTCACAATGTCTACAGTGCAAATATTTATCAATTACCACCACCAGTGAGCTTACATACACAATACATACACACATTCTGTGCAATATCTGTGATTATTACTGTGCAATATCTACAATTTCTGTGCGATATCCAGTCATTACCTGCTCAGAAATGTGCAATATCCACACGACTGCATGTGTAAACTGTAAATTTGTACAGTTTCTTAATTCTATTTTTATTTTTTATATAACAGACGCCTTGTTTATTTATTTATTTCTACAGTATATCTTATATTTAGCATTTTGTATGATGCACATCTTTGTCTACTTACTGCTCTTTATCTGCTTGCTGTGTGCTCTGCTGTAACAGTGTAAAGTTCCCCCAGTGGGATAATAAAAGTCTGTCTTATCTTATCTTATATGTTTTTATGTAATGCAGATTATGGTAAAATAGTATAATTATGAGCCAAAACCTTCTCAAACCTCCCCCAAAACAGTGTCTCAGACACCAGGCAGAATGTTCATAACCATTTCACCATTTCATAATAACTTACTGTGTAGAAGCTTTTAAAGGCTCTGTAAAAACTCTTCAGACGTCTGGTTCCTATCACCACCACTGTGAACATCTCTGACTCTTAAGTTTCTCTAGAAGGGAGCGTTTAACACCAAACCACTCTGAACAACTCTGTTTACGTTATTTTAAAGAATCATTGGAATTCAACTTTAAAGTAGTCAATGCTATTATATTATATGTTACATGGTATTTATGCTTCGTTACTGTACAGTACTTGGCTGTACCTGTCTCTGCTGGTCCTCCATCCTCTCCTCAGTGGCTCTCTGATTGATGCGGTAATGGCACTCCATCCTCTCAGCTGATACACGCTCCTGTGTCATCTTCTCCAGAACTTTAATCTAGCCCACGTGCAAAGATGTGAGACAGAGAGGAAGGTTAGGTCACTGTTTTCATAAAAATGTTGCCACCAAGCATTATTAGAAAAAGACGAATACTGAAGTACATCAATAGTATATTTTAAGTATAGTATATATAGAAGACTAAAAGCTTTAGCATACTAAAAGTATTTATTTAAGCCGTGTGTTTTATAGAAATACATCTTAAGTTTAAGATGACACATTTTAAATTATACTGAATTATGCTACGCTTGAATAAATGCATTTCTTGACATAGTGAATCATACAAAAGTAAATGTGATTGTAACTGAAGTGTTTTATTTTGAAGTGTATTTTAAAACAATAAAAATGAAAACAATTTAAAAGTATGCTTTAACACATTCTAGTTAGTGATGATGAAATCTAAATGAAAATGCATTCAAGTGCATTTTAGTTTCATTGTAACGCAATATGTAGCACATGTAATTACACTTAATGTGTCATAAGTTGTCCCAGAATTAAAACACTATGCACTTTTCATGTTAAGCACACTTTACCGATGGCTTAATTGATAGTTATTAATTATTAATAAGCACACTTTTAAAAAATGCACACATTCAAATGAATGGAAGGAATTAAATAAACAAGTCTAAGTTGAATTCATATAGTAGTTCTACTAGAAATAGTTTTATAAATAATGCAGTGTAATCACATTAGCTACTCAGTGAAAGGGAGGAAACTGGCAAACCTGGTGTTTACTCTGACGGTCTATTCTGCCCAGTCTGCAGTTCATCTGCTCCTGCACAGTGTGGATCTGGGACCTCATCTCCTTCTTGGTGGTCTTCAGCTGGTTCTCCAGTTTTTTTATTAAAGGCTTACAGTTACAGCCACTGGCAGGTGTCTGGATCGGTGACATGGAGATTGTCCCATAAGAACAAATGCAGGTCTAAATGGACATAGCACTTTATTAGGATACACTCCTACACGGTACCTGTTTTATGTGTCCGTCCTCGTCACGGTACAGAGTGTATAGCTGGTAAGCTCTTCCGTTTGGACACCTGCCGTCTTCCTGAAGGCTTGGGCTGCAGCGTCTGGGAGTCTTTAGGAGGTTCTCTCTCAGGGACGCATGCTCGGACTAATTTATCGTTGAAAAAAATAAACCAAAAGTGACATTCTTGGTCACTTTTCCACACTCAGATGATGTCTAAGTCTAGACTAAATTGGCTTTCTAATGATGATTTTCCATTGGCATTGCAAGTCGGTCCAAGACTAGGCTTCATCAGTGTCCAGGAAACTGGCCCATAAACATCATGTAACAAAAACTATGTTCTCACCCTCTCTTTGAGTCTCCTGGTCTTCCTCCTGGTGTGAGGACTGGATGTGGTCGTCTTATGCAGTGGTTGTCCTGTCCTGCAAAGTGCCCGGTCACTGCTGTGTGTGTCTTCAGCCACTGATGCCCTGTCCTGCACAAGGACCAGAGCTTTCGCTATTAGGGGGATTACTGTGAGCTCCAGCCACATGACCACTAGTATTTTAGGGTAGACAGTAGGAGCTTAGCTGTCCACTCATGCCAACTGCTTCTTACTTCCCCCAGCTCCAGATATTAAGTGATAAAACAGAATGCATCTCCAGACCCTCTCATCACGCTAAGTGGCACAGTGAACGGAGAACATCTCTTCAAATGATAGTTCAGTGACCCAAATGAAGGTGGTGTCGAAGCTACAAGACTCATGTAGCTCACAAGGAACCCCAGTTAGCAGAGTGCTGGCGGCTTGCCTACATCATCACAAATTTGCCTCAAACTGCGTGGAGCTGTTCAGTATCTCTTTTCTGTCTCGGGATGGTGGACCCAGAAATTGTTCTGGAGACCAGCAAATCATGATGCCTCAGTCAGAGATTTATGTACCAGTACACTGTTAGAAATGAAGGTTCTGTGCAGGTACGTTTCTCGTTCATCAAGGTACAAACAGTGTAAATGTTCCCTCAAAGGTTCTCCAGTGGTTTTAAGGTCTGACTGTGGAGCTTAAATCAGTTTCTCCGGGTGAAAAGTTGGTATTTGTTCCTTTTCATAACCGAATGTTTTAAAACAGAGCAGTAGAGTAAAAGCCTGGAGGCGAGGCGGGGTGTGTGGAGTCAGTCCAGCTTAGAACAGATCATTTCAGTGGATTATGGTTCAGTTATGTTCCCTGTACTAAGATGTACCCTTAAGGGTCCCACCCCAGTGACAAGAGGGGCCCTGCCACAGTACCTTTAGCAAAACCATCAAACAGAATAAAACAGTCCAATCTCTGCATGCAAGGAAGCACACTGGAATAAATGTAAAATCAACTTGAAGTGTATTTTAAAATGACTTTAAAAGTATTCTTTAATACATTCTAGTTGCATTTTAGCAATATAACACAAACTAACTAAATAAAATGTTTTATGTGTAGAAGAATTTGCATCAGAACAGCTGCTCAAGTTAACTCTATTACAGCATAGTAAGTGATGGTGAAATCTGAATTAAAATGCATTTAAGTGCGTTTTCGTATATATATAGCACACTTAATTACACTTAACGTGTCATAAGTTGTTCCAGAATTAACACATTATGTACTTTTCATGTTAAGCACACATAACCGATGGCTTAACTGATAATTATTACGTCACCGTCTGGAAAAATCACCATCTCCAGATCGGTCATTTTACAGGAGAACGTAAAACCGTTCTTAACTTTTAATGCAAAGAGGTTTTATTTCTGAGTGATTTGGGTGCCTTTCTATTGGTCTGTGCTTCATGAAATTTTCACACGCTGTCATGTTCAAACCAATAACCAGTGCACTGTTAGAAATACAGGTTCTGTGCAGGAACGTTTTTCGTTCATCAAGGCACGCACAGTGTAAATGTTCCCTCAGAGGTACAGCGGTGGTTTTAAGGTCTGATTGTGAACCTTAAATAGATTTTTCCATTTCACACGCTGTTGAGTTCAAATGATGTAGAAAAAAAAAGAGTTATTAGTTTTGTTTGTGTGACCCACACGACCATGTAAATGCTCCCACCTTCCCAGCAAGGTCAAGCACTTCATCCCGAGGCACAGACTGGGCTCTTCTCTGCGCTCTCTGTAAATCCCTCCTCTTCCTCACAGTTCTGCCTCGTGCAAACCGCTGAACCTGTGCAACGTTGTTCAGGCGTAAAAGACAGACTTATTGTGGTTTATATGAAATATAGCAGACAAAATGTGACAGATCAACGTTTGGATGCGCAAAAGTTTCAACCCCTTAACGTTCCAGCTGTATTTCAATATACAAAGGCTTCTTACTCAGTAACTACAGGGAAAACAATGCAAACTAAATGAGCTGTTGTTAGGCTATAAAAGTCTGTAATAAGACTGTTATTACTGTCCTTTCTGTGTGCATGTTCTCCCCATGTCTACGTGGGGTTCCTCCGGGTTCTCCAGTTTCCTCCCACAGTCCACAGCCATGCAGTCAGGCCAATTGGACATGCTACATGGCCCCTAGGTGCAAGTGTGTGTGTGTGTGTGTGTGTGTGTGTGTGTGTGTGTGTGTGTGTGTGTGTGTGTGTGTTTATGTGTGTGTGTGTTTGAACACTAGAGTCTCCAAACAACCACCACCAAAAATGAAGTGTACACCTTAATAAAGAACTGAATCAAATATGAATAATCATTAATGAAGGCAGTCATTAATTAATACCATGACTGTTAATTAATACCATGATCTAATATATTACCTAAGACTCTCTCTGTAAGGCATAATGTCTGATGAATTGGGAACCTGGTGTTGTAAGTCAAATCGAATCGAATCGAGTGTGTCGTAACACCTCTAATAAATTCATACCGGCAACGTCCAATTAACATGTTCCTACAGTCGTCATCAGTACTGTATTGATCTTGTGTGTAACAAAGCAAGTACACTGCGAAAATGATGTCTTGTCAAGTGAAATAATCTTAAATCCAGTTGCCACATGTGATTTTTCCCCTTTTTGAGATGGTTGTGCAAGACCATTTTCCTTATTTCCAGACATAATTGACCTATTTCAGGTCATTTTATCAAGCAGAGGTATCTCCTCCCTGTGCTGGCAGATCATTGTGCTGGCTTCAAGCACATTTCTTAGAATAAGCTAAATCATCTGCCTGTATGGTGAGACAATTTTAACTAATAAATTTACTTAAAACAAGTAAAAAATGTCTAGAAATAAGGAAAATAATCTTAAATTAAAAGGGGAACTCCACCAGTTTTGCAAAATTATTTAATCATTCAACCGTTTAGGCGTAAGTAAAATCATTCAGAGTAGTTTGGTGTGAAATGTGCCTTTCAGAGAGTCAAAATTCTTCACCATTATAGCACTAGGAACCAGACGTCCGTATGAACCCTACCTGCTATCCAAAATGACTAGTGAACTTGCGTGTGTCTTATAAGGTTTTATATGTCGTGCTGATAATATAACACTGATAAATTCAAAGAAATGTTTTGGGTACTATTTGTTCCTTACAACGCCCTGTAGGTACATCTCCAACCTGCACACGGTGTCAGCAAAACTCTTATGTGAGTGACGTTCTCTCTGTCTCTCTCTCTCTCTCTCTCTCTCTCTCTCTCTCTCTCTCTCTCTCTCTCTCTCTCTCTCTGTCTCTCTCTCTCTCTCTCTCTCTCTCTCTCTCTCTGTCTCTCTCTCTCTCTCTCTCTCTCTCTGTCTCTCTCTCTCTCTCTCTCTCTCTCTGTCTCTCTCTCTCTCTCTGTCTCTCTCTGTCTCTCTCTCTCTCTCTGTCTCTCTCTCTCTCTCTCTCTCTGTCTCTCTCTCTCTCTCTGTCTCTCTCTCTCTCTCTCTCTGTCTCTCTCTCTCTCTCTCTCTGTCTCTCTCTCTCTCTCTCTCTCTCTCCCTTTCTCTCTCTCTCTTTCTCTCTCTCCCTTTCTCTCTCTCTCCCTTTCTCTCTTTCTCTCCCTCTCTTTCTCTGTCTCTCTCACTCTCTCTCTCTCTCTCTCTCTCTCTCTCTCTCTTTCTCTCTCTCTCTGTCTCTCTCCCTTTCTCTCTTTCTCTCCCTCTCTTTCTCTGTCTCTCTCTCTCTCTTCTCTATCTCTCTCTCTCTCTTCTCTCTCTCTCTCTGTCTCTCTCTCTCCCTTTCTCTCTCTCTCTCCCTCTCCCTTTCTCCCTCTCCCTTTCTCTGTCTCTCTCTCTGTCTCTCTCCCTCTCCCTTTCTCTCTCTCTCTCTTTCTCTCTCTCCCTTTCTCTTTCTCTGTCTCTCTCCCTTTCTCTCTTTCTCTCCCTCTCTTTCTCTGTCTCTCTCTCTTCTCTCCTCTCTTCTCTCTTCTCTCTCTGTCTCTCTGAATCTCTCTCTCTCTTTCTCTCTCTCTCTGTGTCTCTCTTCTCTCTGTCTCTCTCTCTCTCTCTCTCTCTCTCTCTCTCTCCTCTCTTCTCTCTGTCTCTCTGAATCTCTCTCTCTCTTTCTCTCTCTCTCTGTGTCTCTCTTTCTCTCTCTCTCTCTCTCTCTCTCTCTCTCTCTCTCTTCTCTCTCTCTCTCTCTCTCTCAGCCTTCAGCCCTAGTAACTACAAAAGCACGTTAGCTTGCGTGCATTGATCTCAGTTGAGAATGTCAAGACTAACAGTTTCTACTAAAAACACAGTTTAGTCCAAAAAGTTATAACAAAACTATCGCAGAACAATGTCTCAGGCATCAAGCAGCACATTTACAACCAATTTGTGTATAACTCAGTGGGATAAAACGCTTCGGACTCCCGGTTCCTAGCACTGTAATGGTGAACAATTCTGACTCAGTAAATTTCTCCAGAGAGGCGCATTTCACACCAAACCACTCTGATGTTGCTTGAATCTAAACCACTGACTGAGTAATTTGGCAAAATTGTTCCCCTTTAAAAAAACATTAAAAAAGAGTTCCCCTTTAAGCTTACAATAATCTCAACAGGAGAAATATTATTATTATTATTATTATTATTATTATTATTAACAAAGGCTGCCCAGGTGCTAGTGCAGTCTCTGGTCATCTCAAGGCTTGACTACTGCAACTCGCTCTTGGCTGGTCTTCCCATGCGGCCATCAAGCCTTGCAGCTCATCCAGAATGTGGCAGCGCGGCTCGTCTTCAATCTGCCCAAGTTCAGCCACGTCACCCCACTGCTGCGCTCCCTTCACTGGCTTCCTGTAGCTGCACACATCAGATTTAAACCCTAAAGCTGGCCTGCAAAGCCAAAAATGGACCAGCCCCTACAGACTTCTTGGCTATGGTGAAATCTCGAACTGAACCACGATCCCTCTGAATACAGCTCGGCTTGGCCCGCCATCCTTCAAGGCGTGTGGAAGACAAGCATCGAGGGGGAGGGGGAAGGTTATGCAAGGCTTTGAAAGTGAGTAGTAAGATTTTAAACGTTATAAGGGACGGGACCGGCAGCCAGTGTAGCTGAGAGAGAATGGGTGTGAGAGCGCCATCCGCAGAGCTCTGAATGTACTGTAGCCAACAAAGATGGAGTTACAGTAGTCATTACGGGACACAATGAAGGCATGAACCAGATTTTTTGCATCTTTATCGGTCAGGAACGGTCGAAGACGAGCAATGAGATTAGATTTATTGACTATATTTCAGACCTTTTAACTTGACAAGACACGCTGTTTGCACTGTAAGCATAAGCCTTTCTTTAAGATTCATTCATGGATACATTCAGTCAGGTTCAAGCTGGGGATTCATACGGCTGTTGTGTAAACATCTGCAGTGTGAGCCCTTAAACTTTCACACACCTGATTGGATTTGGCCAAAAGAAGAGCCACTTCTCTGTTGTTACTGTCTCTGGCCTTGTCGAGGGCAGTGCAGCCGGCCTGTGAGAGGAGCGAACAGTCAGCACTGAACAGCATCTCGTAACACACAATCATAAAACCACAATCAGAAGAAAGGAAAATTTGCCTTTTTACTGTTAGAAACCGCTCACAATACGCACTACAAGGACATCAATAGAGAGGAAAAACATACATTGTTCTTTACGCAGCTGTCAGCTC